>NW_024081226.1:1205592-1265683 GCF_003009895.1 Hyaena hyaena | reverse complement strand
AGAGCCCGACGCGGGGCTCGAACCCACGAACGGCGAGATCATGACCCAAGCGAAAGTCGGACGCTTAACCGACTAAGCCACCCAGGCGCCCCTCTATTAAGCTATCTTATCTTTCCTTTTTTTTTTCTTTCATAACACTTAACATCATCTATAATTATATAATTCTATTTTTATTTGATTCATGTTTTCTAACTATAACCTCATGAAGATAGGAACCATATTTTTGTTCATTTTGGGGATAACCTCTACCTAACACAAGCCTTGACATATGAGGTACTCAAAAAAATATTTGCCCCATGCCTGAATGAATAAAAGAGAAAGTACATTTTGAATCAGATTCCTCCAGGAACTAAAATCCGCCTCTTATGCAACAGGTAATTCTAAGTCATGGAGGAGGGGCAGATAACAAAAGAATAGCAGGCAGCCAAAAGACGAAGGCAACATAGGTTTCATTTTTTAAATATTGTCTCCAAAAATGGCTTATGCCTTGCGATGCTCTTGAACACTGTCTGTGAATATAAAGTCCACATGTTTTATATTTGAATACATCCAAGCAGGAAGCATCTGGCTCCCCCCTGTGAGAGCACTCACCGGATGGGTGGTGGTGACTACATGCTGCTCCCCCTGAGTTTGCTTTACTTTTTCCCTTTTCAGTCCAAAGACATGGACCAACGGAGACCAACGGTTGGTCCCGGGACTGGTGCCCAAGGCCTTTCCTCCATATACTTCACATGAGGGCAAAGGGGAAGACTATACTGAGGAAAGAACCGCTTGTACTGAAAAATCTCTTCTTTTCTCTGAACTCCAGCATGTGTTTTTCAGTTAAATTGAAATCATTTTTTCCCAAAGGAAACAGAAAATCTATATTTGTTTTCCAACACTTCATCAACATCAAAGTGATTACCAAGTTCTCATCTGTGTGTAGCACTTTGCTACTTGTATTCTAGTTTCAGCTCTGCCGCTAATTAGCTGTGTAACTTGGGCACATCATTTTGTTTCATATCATTGTTTTACTCTAACTGCCTTATTCGTGGAAAGTCCAAAAGGTCAGAGTAAGGTCTTTCCAGGTCTAACAATCAAGGTAGAGAAACAGGAATGGTATCTCTCTCTCTCTCTTTTTAAAAACTTTTTTTGTAATGTTTATATATATTTGAGAGATGGACAGAGCACAAGCAGGGGAGGGGAAGAGAGAAAGGGAGACACATAATCTGAAGCCGGCTCCAGGCTCTGAGCTGTCAGCACAGAGCTCAACATGGGGCTCGAACTCACAAACTACAAGATCATGACCCGAGCCAAAGTTGGACGCTTAACCAACTGAGCCACCCAGGCAGCCCTAGGCATTGTATGTCTTATTTGTAAGTTTATTCAATATAACAAAGCAACTCTTGCTCAAGGAAACTAGGAAATTTATTTATTTATTCATTCTACAGTCCTGTCTGAAACCTACAGTGTAGTCAGTAAGAGCATTTTCACTGGAGCCTTAAGCTTGAATTCTGGCTTTGCCACTTCCCTGACTCTGAGCAAGCTACTTAACTTTTTGGTGCCCCATCACCTCAGATATAAAGATTGAATAATGGCACTAGTACTTAACTCAAAGGATTGTTGCGAGAATTAAGTGGGAAAAAATGTGAAAGATGCTTACAATATATAATATTCAATAAATGTTAGCAATTATTATTTATTGAGAACGGACTTGGTGCCAAGCACACTGTTAAGCACTGGGGATATAAGACTAAATAATGGAGCAGTTAGATTTTACGAAATCCAATCAAACCTCTAAATCCCTGGTCCTTAAACCAGGCTACACATTAGAATCAGCTGAAAAGCTTGCAAAATTCCTTCTTTGCATCACTCTCTGGGAACTGGGGCTCAAGAAGGAGCACAAATGTTGATGCTCTGGCTACTGTTATTGTTGTAATAACCGTCCTTTGCTTTTGACCCAGGAGTCTCATGTCTTCTGCCAGCATCCATGGAACTGAGGCAGACTGATTTGTTAGCGTGCAAGAGGGATAAAACCTCAGATCCTTCACAGTTCCTGACATAACCTAGATCTAATCATGAGTTTACAGTAAATACAACGGAAAGAGAACAAACGAACAACACTAAGAGGATTTAATCAGCCAAACTCAACATGTGGGACTTCTACAGGAGAAATAATCCAGTTTCTTTAACAAATAAATAGCATGGAAATAAAAGGTGGCGAACTGCTATTTATTAAAGAGACTTAAGATTTATTCCGAGGTATTTTATGGTTTTTTGTGCAATTGTGAATGGGATCAGTTTCTTGATTTCTCTTTCTGTTGCTTCATCATTGGTGTATAAAAATGCAACCGATTTCTGTACGTTGATTTTGTACCCTGCAACTTGGCTGAATTCTTGGGTAAAAAAAATAATAATAAAGAGACTTAAGAGACTAACATCAACTGAATGAAAGGCATGAACCTTGTTGGACCATTGTTCAAGTAGAATTTAATTCATTCAATAATTCACTTAATTGGTCTAAAAATGCAGATACAAAGGTAAAAGGCATCGTTTCTCAAGACATGATGCCCACAAGTAATATCGGAGCTGTAATAGAAGTAGGTACTGGGTGCAGTAAAGAAGGAAGTGGCCATTAATCCAAGGGGACTAGAGAAAAACAAAAACAAACAAAAAATAATTCATGCTGGAGTTGAAGTTTTGAGCTTCATTTTTTGAAACATAACTTATTTGGGGAATTTTAAATAATCATGATTCACTCATTTCAAACATACAATTCAAAGTGTTTAAGTACTTTTATCAAGTTGTGCAACAATCACCACACATCAGTTTACAAACCATTCTTTTGAGTTGAATTTTGAAAGGCGAGTAGGTATTTGCTAGGGAGACAAGGGAGGAGAAAGCCATTCCAGGATGAATAGAAAGGAGGAGCAAATAACTACAATAGTAACTAATATTAATAGAATTTTCATTCTGTGTCGAGCTAAAAGCTTCATATGGGTGATTTCTTCTACTCTTCATAACAGCCCAATGATGTAAGTAGTATTATTGTAATCTTCATCTTATAGATCGGGGGGAACTAAGGCCCAGTGAGTATGTTGCCTTAGGTCACAACATTAAGTGGTGGGATGGCATTGGAATTCAAACCCAAGTAGTCTACTATAATGACCATTCTTATGCCCTCTGCTTTCCTGCTTTTCTGCTTGGAAGGTCCTGGTCTAAATCCAGAGTAGTATGAAGGAGTTTCAAAGGCCTGAGTGCAGAGGAGGTAAGAGTGGGCAGGAGAAGTGGGCTTGCTTGAGGGAGTGATCCAGCTTCTTTGGTATGATTGATGGATTGATTATAGAGATGAAAAGGCAACAGGAGGAGCAGGTAATACTGAATCTGAGATTCCTGTGGGTCATTCAGGTGGAAGCATCTGGAAAGTGTTTGGATGCACACAAGAGGGACTGCAATAAAGATATAACTCTCACATACATATAAATGTAGTCGACGCCAGGAATGTAGATGAAACTATCCAGAAATGGTACGAGGAATGAAAAAACATGGCAGGGCAGAGGACAGAACTCTGGACAACGTGAACTTATGAAGATACTACAAAGGAAGATGCTTTAGACTGAATTGTCCATAAAACAAATTTCCACACGTTGAAGCACTAACCCCCCCATATGACTGTTTTGGGAAATGGGGTTTTTAGGAGATAATTAAGGTTAAATGAAGTCATAAAGTTGGGGTCCCAATCCAATAGTATTAGTGGCCTTAGAGGAAGAGAAGAGAGAGAGATTTCTCCCCGTGCGCACACACTGAGGGAAAGTTATATGAGGACACAGCAAGAAAGAAGCCACCTGCAAGTGAGGAAAAGAGTTCTCATAAGAAACTGATCCTACTGGACCTTGATCTGGGACCTCCAGCCTCCAGAACTGTAAAAACTAAATCTTTGTTGTTTAAGTCCCCCAACCTTATGGTAATTTGTTATGGCAGCCTGAGCAGAGTAAGATTAAAGAGGAACTAGTTGTGCAGCCTAAAAATGGGTGATCAGGGAAGGATGAAAAGTACCAAGTGGAGTGTCATGGAAGTCAAGGAAGAAGTTTCAAAAAGGGAATAGTAAACTGTATATACTGCCAAAAGATCATAAGGTTTGACACATATTCATTAGGTTTGACAAATTGCCAGGGTGTAGAAGTGGTGGGGTGGAAGCCAGATTATAGTGGATTGAAGAATAAATGTGAGTCGAAGAAGTGGATTGTCTAGAGACCCTTTCCACTGGGTCCACCTGCGAACTTGTCAGAAGTTCAGACTCTGCTGTCCCACTAGACCTACTGAATCATAGTCTCATCCGCTAGACCATTCCTTCTAGGGCAATAGTTGGGAATAAAAGGAGAGAGGATTAGAAAATAGCCAAGGGAAGCAGAAATGACTTAGTTTTAAAATGTGAGGTACTTGAATCTATTGACAGTCTGGAAGGAAGTCAGTTGAAAGGGAAGGATTGAAAATAAAGAAGAAAGAAAGGGTAACCAACGGAGTTTCCAGGTGGAGAAAATAGCCTTATTTGAGAGTAGGATCACTTCTCCCTTTGGCCTGGGAAAAAGAAAATGTTGGTTATGTAGACAGAGAGTTAGGAAGGGGTTAGGAGTTGAGGGGGGTATGTGTCCAACAATAGGGTTTGAGGAAGAATCTGCTAGAAGAAGATTCTAGAGAGATTGGCCAAAGAGACCTATAGAGGTGACACTTGGCTGCCAGCCTTTACCAAATGAAGGAAGCATTGGAGGCTTTGAACTTGAGGTGTGACAGGATCCATTTTGTATTTGGGGGAAATAATTCTAAAGACAGCTAGAAGGATGGACGGGTGGATTGCCAGGCAAAAGATTAGGAACCATGACATGAGTTAATATTTGATTCTCAGGACTGATTGGAGTAGAGTGAGTTCTGGATCAAAGAAGTAGCTGGCAGGTAGTGTCAAGTTATTTAGTCTCATGGGGTTAAGAATGTAAATCAGTGTAGCTCAGCAGTGGGAAAGAAAAAGAAGGAAGGTGTGAAGGTTAGTTCTCCTTGAAAATATAGAATCCAAATTGGGTGACAATTATCTTATGACCTCATTACTTTATTATTTATTTATTTCTTTATTGTAATTATTCTTTGGATTCTTTTTCTCTCTCTCTCTTTTTTTTTTTTAGCATGAGTTGGGGAGAGGCGTGGGGGAGGAGAGAGAGAGAGAGAGAGAGAGAGAGAGAGAATCTCAGGCAGGCTCCACAGTCAGTGCAGAGCCCGATGCAGAGCTAGATCCCACAACCCTGGGATCATAACCTGAGCAAAAATCAAGAGTCAGGTGCTCAACCCTCTGAGCCACCCAGGTGCCCCTGGATTCTTTCAATTGTTTTTGTTTGTATAGTCCTATTAAACTAGAATAGAAACTCCCACTAAAGTTTTATACCAGTTGTTACATCATAACCCAGGAACTAAACCACTTTGATTTATGAAGTAAAAGTAAAGTCATTAGGAATATTTTTTTGATTGCTGAATATGTCTTACATTCTTGTAGTCCTCAACTATCCATTTTTAGACATATCCCAGACACCTTTTTGGGGAGGATTTCTGAACTGGTCTAATTATACGGACATTAATCTGTCAATATTATAGTTTTGGCGACTGAAACAGGGAGGCAGGGGTGAGATTAGGAGAGCAGCACCGTGTGAGTTATAACCGAGAGTTTGCCAAGACCCAACAGCCTGGATTTACTTACCGTGTCTCTGCTTCTTGGTGAAATTTCACTGTTCGATACAATTTTATTCTCTAGACCTTTGGTTTTCAAAAAGTAAACCATTAACAAAACGCAAGTTCCTGTAGCAGAGGCACATGGTTCTATAAGTAAAGCCACTTGAATGTCCACTCAAGCCTGCCTTACTTTTTGGTAAAAATTGGCCCAGGAGTGGGGATCTCTCATTCTATGTAATTCTCATGTGATGCTAGAATAAATGTGCCGCAGAGGATTGATGATACAGCCAGCGTCAGATGGCCTGGGTTTGGGGTCTAGCTTCCTGCTTCCTTAAACCAGTGATTTGTCCTTTATAAATTTTTTTAATGTTTATTTGTTTTGAGAGAGAGAAAGAGAGAGAGAGAGTGTGTGAGAGTGCACACGCACCTGTGCACAAGTGGAGGAGGGGCAGGCAGAGAGAGAGAGGGAGACAGAGAATCCCAAGCAAGCTCTAAGCTGTCAGCACAGAGCCCATTGTGGGGCTCCAACTCATGAACCATGAGATCATGACCCGAGACTGAGTCCCTTAGGCACCCCCCAGTGATTTGTCCTTTTAAGCTTTGTTAGCTTCAGCTGTAAAATGAAATGTGAATGACAAGAACGCGCCTCTGAGCCCAGCTCACACCCCAGTGCTCACAGAATCAGCTCAGCATTGTTAATGACCTTGGTGCCCCTTTTCACAGAGAGCTACCGAGTTTTCATCCAGGAAAATTCTTTCTCAATTCAGCCCAACAGTGCTATAACTAGGAAACCTGGAAGATTGTGGGGGAAGAGCTGAAATGAAGATATTTCTAGATACAAGAGTCAGAAAATTATTTCAGGGAAAGGGAAAAAGGATGTACAAAATTGATAGTGCTGGAAAGAGAGAAATAAATAGGACTCCCAAGCACTAGGATACAGTGGGGCAAACAGTCAGCAAATTGAGTTTCACAGTCACTCAAGGGGCCCCAGCAAGTCCCCAGCTCTTTCTGGGTCCCAATTTTATCATAAGTAGAACAGGTACCATATTTCCAGGTCTGCCTGACCCAAAGGATGAGTGGCAAACCTCTGATGGGAAAGTGCTTTGTAAATATAAAGTGGGGGTACATATGTTGCACGAATGCAGGTGTTTAAGAAACGACAAACAGGGCATGTTTTTTAAAAAACCCTGCAAGTTATTCACCTTCTCTCATTCCAGGATGATTTTGTACTTCCACTCTACCAGCACAATTTAAGAGCGACGAACAACATGGGAACCAGTCAACTGATCTGGGAGGTCACTATTTGGTGACGTTCCCTGAAGTCAAGCAGTCTGCCATGGGGAAGATCTGCATTCAGGAGCTTCGGCCTGGATTCTGTCGTTCAAGGTCCTGGATGTGGGACTTGACTGGAGACTGCACCCCTCTGGGGTCTTCTTCCTTAGCTATGAAATGAGAAGACGGCTGCTCTTTTCACCTGCCCACCTTCTTTTGAAGACTGCAGCATTGTGAAGGATCCAATAGAAATGTCTTAAATCAACAATCCACTGATGAACACATTTGAATTGCAGATGTTATAAAAACTAGGTATGGCCCTTCCCCAGGATGGAATATTATGCCACCCCGGTCAGTTGTGTTTATGAAGAAATTTGATGATGTGGGAGAATGTTCATAAAATAACATGAAGCAGGTAAAAGACATGCGTGCGCACCCACACATGAGGAAAACTCAAAACCCGAGAAGTATATCAAAACATCAATGGTGATTGTTTTTCTGAGTACTAGTGGTTTAGATGATTTACCTTCCAATTGTTGCTTCTTCCAATTTTCCCGCATTTTTCCGTTTTTCTCTTGATCAGAAGATAAAGCCAATACTGCTACTTCACCGGAGAAAAGAAAGAAAATTATTTTACAAAATGAGATGACTTATGTCAAAGGTCTGCTGATTGCCAGGCATACGGGGTTAGGAATTCATAGATGTCAGTCGAATCTGAAAGAAGCCTTAAAAAAAGAGACCTTGGAACAAGATATTTGTCCAAGGCTCTGCCAGTCGATGACGCTGTTCAAAGGAAATAGATGGAAAGACAAAACCCACCAAACGCGCCACCATGACGATGCGTGGGCATGAGCCTTCCAGTGGATGTTAGGAAAAACTTTGACCCCTAAGCCCTGAAGGGGTATTGTGACTACTTCTACTTCCTTCAAGACAAACAATTCACATTTCAGCTGCTCTTGTTCTTGGTACAATCAGAACCACGTGAAGGACTTAAAATATCCCTGGGATGACACGTTACAGAGCAGCTGGCTGGCTGGAGGGGTCCCATAAATGTCACAAGGAAACTCATACCAATAGGGAAGGCAGGAGACAAAAATAATAGCAATAATTCCTTGCATTCACATGGCATCTTTCATCTGAAGAGCTCAAAGTATCATACAGATGTTATATCCATTAAAACTTATGTGGCAAGCATTATTCTCCCTGGATTACAGATGGGGAGGGGACTGTAATCCTGTCATTCAGACTAAAAGTGGAATAAACATGTAATTATCTTTGAGAGGAAATCTTTCTAATGTAACCCTTTCCTCCCGCAGCTTTCTGTTGCTTCTGAGTGAATGGGACAGGTCACAATCTTGGGTCTGGAATATCTACTGCAGGTATCCAAACACTGAAATGAGATCACCTCTCAATCTTTTTCCCCCAGACGAAACATATTTAACTTTTCAAGTCTCTCTTCAGAAGCCCGAGCCTCCCTTTTTTCATTTCCCTGCAACCTGGAGGTGGTTTTCAAGTTGTGTAACAAGAACCAGTGCCTGATGCTTCAGCCCCATTTGGGCAGTGACTTTACCTGAATAAACTCAGTCTTGAGGTTAGCTTTGTGTTTTCGCAGCTGGGCCTTCCACGAAGATACATTATTTTTGGTTTTGGCAATTTTTCTGATGAGGCAATGACTTCTATCCTCTTTCTGATTTCCAAAATCTTTTTTTTTCCCTCTCCCCTTTTGATTTGGGAGTTAAACTTCTAAAAAGGCAAAGTATCCCACTTTCTTAACCTAGCAACTATTATCTTTTTTGTACCTTCTGTTTTGTCTTTAATCATAGTAATCTTTTGACACGGTTAAAGTAATACTGTATATGCCATTTTGCATTCCTTAAATTGTATTCTGCTTTTAAGAGTCACATTTTTTAAAAAAATATTTTTATTTATTTCTAGGGGAGAGAGAGAGAGAGAGAGACAGCGTGAGCAGGGGAGGGTCAGAGAGAGAGGGAGACACAGACTCTGAAATAGGCTCCAGGCTCTGAGCTGGCAGTCAGCACAGAGCCCGACGCGGGGCTCGAAGCCACAAACCGCGAGATCATGACCCAAGCGAAAGTCGGCCGCTTAACCGACTAAGCCACCCAGGCGCCCCTAAGAGTCACATTTTATTATAAGCATCTTTCTCCATTGCTTCTAGGAGAATAAGGACAGTGCTGACTATATAATCAGGATTGTAAGGTTGTAATAAAAGTTGCTCAGTTATACTAATAGAAGATACTAAAATTGCCTCCAGTTTTTCTCTTACTCTATATTTTTCTTTGCTGAACATCTTGCACTTAAAGGTATTTTAGGTTATTTTCTTGGGCACTAGTACACATATTTTCAAATAGTTTTCTCCAATGACTGAAGCTAATTACAGTGTCCCCAGTAATGCTTGACAACAACACTTTCACTACATTCTTTTTAGGAATGAATTTTACTATTTTTTGAATTGTTGAGAATATTTACCTTGTTTTACAATCAAACTTGTATTCCCTTTCTTTTTCTTTTCTTTTTTTAATGTTTATTTATTAAATTTTTTTTGATCGAGAGAGACACACACAGATCATGAGCAGAGTAGGGGCAGAGAGAGGGAGACACAGAATCTGAAGCAAGCTCCAGACTCCAAGCTGTCAGCACACAGCCCAACAACACGGGGCTCGAACTCACGAACTGTGAGATCACGACCAGAGCTGAAGTCAGACGCTTAACCAACTGAGCCACCCAGGTGCCCCTTTTCTTCTTTCTCTCTTTTCTTTCTTTCTCTTTTTTCTTTCTTTCTTTCTTTCTTTCTTTCTTTCTTTCTTTCTTTCTTTCTTTCTTTCTCTCTCTCTCTCTCTCTCTTTCTCTTTCTTCCTTCCTTCCTTCCTTCCTTCCTTCCTTCCTTCCTTCCTTCCTTCCTTCCAAAGCAGACTAAATAAATGTATTCCTTCTTTTTTAAGTCACATATTGGATGAAGGGTGTGGTATAAACATAAATGGTGTTTAAAAATCTTGATATGAAAATAAATTTGATGTGAAAGCACTAGTAATAATGAAATCCTGCACTATAAAACCCTTTTCTCTCTGGGGCTCCACTGTGTTGTCTTATGCTTCAAAGTGTTTCTGCTGAGTAAATGAACAGTGCTAGGAATCGGTTTCTCAAAGATGAGGAAAGTGACAAGGATGGTACTTGATGCCATGACTTAGAGAAATCGCTCTCTTGTAGCAAATGGCACTGATCGCATTTTCTCACTGTATTCTCAAAGCAACAGTATGTCGGGCTCTGGCTAAGCCTTATTCAAACTCTTCAGGCATTAGCACTTTTCCCTTTGTGTTTTAAATATACATATGATTATTTATCCTATGCCCCGACAGAGGAGGAAAAAAGACTCAGTTGAGCCAGTTTGGCAATATGTAGGAGTTGGGAAAGGCACTTGTGAATTTAATCTGTTCTTAGAACTAAAAAGATTTTCATACCCATCAAAAAGCCAAACAAGTTTGTGCATGTAGACACCAGCTCAGACAGACTGATCATTGTTAGCGATATATTTAATATTTGGACCTAACTCGGATCCCTATGAAACCTTATTTACGATTTAGCTATGTGAAAAATCCTGGCCACAAACCAGAGATTTGAAATTCTTTGACGGTCTGAGGATCAGCCTTTCCAGAACTGTGTTTTCTCATTATCTCTGTGTGAAGTCGCCTTAGCTTATAAATTCAGATGGTTTCTCTCGTTGGCTATCACGGGAACATGTATATTTGTCAACCGGCACCTACGTAAAGTCGGCTTCCTCTGGAGGCTCATGGGAATATGTTGTTTTGTCTTTAAAGTCAGAACATGGAATTATATTCTTCAACCATCAATAGCCCTTGATCCTTTGTCAGAGTGGGACCCTCTTCCGTTACACCGCTGGGAGGGAATTGATTTTTAATAGCATGATGTGCAGTGAAATTTGGGGAATTTAACAAAATCTTGAGAAAATAGCCAAGTATCCAAACAAAGAGAACTTGCTGCGTTATTTATTTCTCTACGGTACCTCTCTCCCATAACTCTGTGCCTTGTTCAAGTTTATGTGAAGCGGAATGAGGATAGAAAGCGACTCCAGGACATGCTCTTCTTACAGCTCAAAAATGTGGACCGGATTCATGTGCTGAAATGCTGCAGATCATTAAATAATGAAACCTTTTCAAATGAGAGATAAAGTAATAAGAAGCGGCAGCGGAGAGAGAAGAATGTAGACAGCAAAACAGCAGAGAGAGGCTCTGATAAGATCTTAGGGAATCTGAGACCAATCGGATTCAGGCTTGAGATGCCCTCCACCTAGCGCCTCAGTGCCTTCTTCAGCCTCTGCCCATGACTTGGTCCTGGCACTTTCCGGTAACTTCTGTCATGAAAGACGCCTGGCTCAGTTCCTTCCCTTACTGTCCATTCCCTCTCCTTCAGGGGGGCTCCGAACCCACCTACCTGCTCCTGGCAGCCTTGGGTTGCTGTGAGGCTAAGACCCAGCTCTCTTGGTTTCTGCTTTGACCACCTGAGAGTAATTACGCAGCCTCTCCTACCTAGAGCTGAACCGACTGGTTCCAAAATTATATTTTCCTGGAACATCTTGTTGAACTGGAATGCTTTGGCAGTTAAGAAACCACTGCTCACACCTGAACAAATCAGTCTGTTTTTCCTGAAATGTAGTCCGTGTTCACCCCCCTGGCACCACGCTAAGGTAACCGGCAGATCCAGTCATCTGGCTGAAGCCGACTGCAGTGAGATTGTTATATCACCGTAGAGCACAAAGCCAAAGATTGCAGAAAATCAAGAGTTATATTGATTGATCTGTAGTCTAATCATGCAAGCAGGTCAGATGAAAAAAAAAGTCAGAGAAAGGAAAGACTAGTGAGCATGTCCAAAAATAGTAGAAAAGGTGAGTCTACCTCCAACACAGTCGATTTTCCAAAGAAACGGGATTCTTAAAATATAAACTAATTCTTATGTGGCGTTTAACACACACATGTGTGAGCACACACATGCACACGCACACACACATACACACACACACAGGATATCTGTTGCCCACACCTTAAGTCTCGTTGGAAAGTAAGTAAACTCTTTCAAGATTCAAAGTTCTATTCTGGATTTGTCTTACCATTATTACTATTTGCCACTTCTTTTTCTCTGGGCAAAAGGCAATAATTCCATGCTAATTTATAGGGCAATAGGAGAAAAAAGAGCGTGGTCAACTTAAGTCAAAACAAATGCTTAAAAAGCACTTAACTAAATGAACCTTTGAACACGGTTCTCCCATCTCCAGACCTAACGATAATAATTTTGAAAAGAAGAAAACAAATTGGGCAACTTTAAGAAGACAAGTGCATTAGAACTGAAAAGCATAATTTCTCCTAATATTGCATTTCTAGGGATCGAGTTGGCTTCATACTTTCTTCTCACTATGGGGGAAACTACTCTTGAACTGTTTCAAAGCACCACTGAGATTAAACACTAAATACATTCTGGGTTTGGCTCCTGCTTTGTCTCCTCGTCCAGGAGAAAAGTCCTTCTCATAGCCCATAGAGTGAAACTGGACAAACTGGGGTCACTGTTTGCAACCAGTGGTGAACTGGGCTAATTTCGGAACCCTGAGACTTGGCTTGCTGGTTGGGTACATTAGACATGGCAGTCAAATGCTTTTCAAATGCCACATGGAAACAGACAGTCCTTCTCAAGTAAACAAATAAATTCAACTAAAGAAAACCGAGAGATGAAACACGTTCCATTTGTGATCTAGTCTTATTTCATTCAACTGAGCATTTGGGATTTTGGCAAATGTCACTCCATCCTTTCTCAGCCTGCCTCTCCTTGCTTGGATCCATAAGTATTTGCCCCAAAGCAGTAGAGTGGTAACAAACATTAAGAATCACCTCCTGAACTTTGAGAGTTTATTTCCTTATTCCTTTTTCTTTTCTTTATTGGGAAAGAACATCCCTATCCTTGCATTCATGACAACCTTTACTTTAGGAGATGTAATAAATAAATAAATAAATAAATAAATAAATAAATTTTAGACTGGGGGAAGCTAAACACAAGTTGGGATTTGGATGGTAAATGGGGGTACACATATTTAGAATAAACGATCAGATTGTACACACTCACACCTGGGGCTGTTAATCCTGATTCCAATGGGGATTCCTTTCACAGGCTGAGAAGATGGGGGTACCACCTCCTCCATGATAACCAATCACATTCCTTCCTTTTGATCCAACTGAGAAATATGGTAGCTGGCGCCCACTGATTTATTTTATGTCAGCTTACATGCAATAATCAAAGCTCTGAAAAATTAACAGCAATAATATGTTTCACACCAAGGGCACACAACAGTAGGTCTTCAGTACTGCTCAGAATATATCTTGGTTGTGTTTCTTGCTGATATGTTACTTCAATTGCTAATATAACAAATGTACTTATTTCAAGAGACAGTTTTAAACCACAGTGACATTTTATTACTCTCTTAAAAATACTTCTCACGAATCCCGTATCATGGAAGAGTGTGTTGGTTCAGTCTTTTATTGAATACAGCCCCTGTCCTGTTTATGACCCACAACTGATGCATTGGCCCCCAAACGTGATTTCTCTGAAGCCCTGCGGGACAAGCATCTGAGCTCCTATGGTCGGAAGGCAGGTCACAGAATCGTTTTACTACTCTGAACGATGCTCCTGTTGCCAGTATCCCAGATAGGAGGTAAGGCTTCTCGTGGCTTATGCTTCTGCGGGAAAAGCACAGAATGTGTTAGAGAAGGTAGCTCTCACGGGTGTGAAACATCTTGAGTTGCTGAAGTTCTAATGGACTTGTAAAAGCCTCTGGAGAATCAAAGGAACAAAATGATGTAATGGTCCTTAAAAGATAAAATACAAATAGAATGGAAAAAAAAAAGCTTTAATTCATTTCAGAAAGAGATGACAACTCAGTGTTTGTGGATAAGGTTGCCAGATAAGCTTTCTCATTTCAAAATCAATTGCGGGAGCGGGGGGGGGGGGGGGGGGGGGGGGGGGGGGGGGGGGGGGGCTGGGTGGCGGCGGTAGGAGGGTGGGGAAATCCTGGAGCAGCAAGAAGGACATCAGGCAACCGGTGCCATCTAGTGGTAGCATAGGATAAAGACAGAATGTCAGCCAAGGGAGAGCTGGCTTTTGGAAATGTACTGACTGAGCAAATGTACAATCAGGCAAAACTGTAGATTCTAGAGAAGACTGGCTTGAATTGTTATTTCCATTTACGCACTAAGTAATGAACATCAAGTGATGTAACAGCTGTTTTAAGTAACTCTAATGAAGCCTAAACAGGAAAGAGTTAAGCCCCTAAAGTCACACATAGCAAATAGGCTCTTCAACATATTTTAAATATGTGAACTTTGCTGTGTTTCAACTACATCTGAGTTGAAACTACCAAATGATATTTAAGAAGGAAAAGTTGCATCTATTTCAAAATACCATGTTACTGAGCGTTTTGTTACTTATCAACAATAAGCGGATGCTAAAGGTAGACAGACTACCGTCCTCAAGGTCTGTTCAAGAGGAACAGAATAGAATCAAAGGGTCCACAAATTTGGGTGGGAAAAAATTACATCTTTACTTTCAACACCCTAAGTCTGAAATTTAGCATTTTCCTTAATTAAGAAAGTAGGCCAGAAACCACAGGGGTGGGACATTGACATCAGAAGAAATCAGGTATTTTATCATTCTACATGCCCTTTTCTATCTATAAAGGATAGTAGTTGTTAGACCTGACACTTGAAATGTTCTTTGGTTGCTAATAAATAAACAAATGCATTTTTGTGTCATAAATTCAGTTTTAAAAACATTTAAGGGATACCTGGGTGGCTCAGTTAAGCATCTGGCTCTTGATTTCAGCTCAGGTCATGATCTCGCGGTTGGTGAGTTTGAGCCCTGCATCCGGCTCTGCTCTGACAGCATGGACCCTGCATAGGATTCTCTCTCCCTCTGTCTTTACCCCTCCCTCCCCCTTCTCTCTCTTCTTCAGAAAGTAAAAAAACAAACATTAAAAAATAAAAACATTTAAATAACTGCTTTCAATATAACTGATTTTCTCTGTACTCCTATGTATTTTATTTGAGGCATTTACAAACTTCACTCTGAGAGGGGATCTATAACTTTTTTAGATTGCTGAAGGGGTCAATGGTTCAGAAAGGTAAAGAAGTCTGATCTATTGGGATGGTTAAATCATAAAGTTGAAACACACATAACTTAGTAGTTAAGAGTCCAGTCTTCCGATTCAATTACTTGAATTCAACTCTCACTCTCCCGGTTCTTTTACTTAGCCTCTCTGTGCCTTGGTTTACCTGCCTATGCCACAAATCTCACAGGAGAGATGTGAGCTTGCAGTGTGTTGGTATAGGTGAAGTGCTGATGTGATCACCTGACCCATAAGACATTCTCAGGGAGCATTAGTGCTTGGCATTGCACCATGTGGTTATTGAGTCTAGAAACTGCTAGTCAAAAACGACCTGAATTTATAATCTAAACTACCAGCAGTTTTCATTAACAAGGTGCCTTGACAAATAAATATCTAGGAAGTAAATATTTCAAATATTCCAGAAGAAGTAAAAGCATATATTTCATATAGTTTCTTAACTAACACTTGTGATAACTCTTGAAAGGGTAATAGTATCTCCATTTTCAGAACCTCAGGCAGTTAAGTGCCTAATTCAAAGTCGTAGAGTCAAAGACTAGAACATAAATTAAAACATTTGGGGAATTGTCTTTCACACACCTAATCTTCAAAACCCAAAAGCTTTAGGAGTTCTCAAAATGTGCTTAAAAGATAAGACTCAAAAGTTGAAGGAGGCTCTATAGCTGTATATACAAACAGAACTCGTTCAGAAGGCCAAGCTAATCTAATCTGAGGGTTTATCCCACGTCAGAATGGGAATAAGTAAGAATTAGTGGAGTGCTTTAACACATACGAACTTATTTGAACTTCTCTGATCTGTGGATCATGGCTTTTTCTACAAAAGTATTTAAGTATGTTTTAGACCTTTGGGTAAGAACAGTGAACAAGATAAAATCCTTGTCCCCCTGGAGTTTTATTTCTAACGGCGAGGGTGAGAAACAGCTAAATATGCCCATTTGGCGGACGGGGAAATGAAAGTCAAGGGATAAATATCAAGTTCATGTAAGTTCACAGAGCTACTGAGACACAGCAGAGGATTGGAATCGAGTAGTTGCTGGAATCAAGACACTTGCAGTGCTTTCTGGGAAAAGTCCTGTGAAAGTGAAGATCCCTTTGGACACCGACATTTTGTAAACAGACCGTTCTGCCGCACTGAGGCCATGAATATGACCCTCCTACTTTTTGTTTGAGACACAACTGAATTTTTTTTTTTTATGTTTTATTTATTTCTAGGAGAGAGAGAGACAGCGTGAGCAGGGGAGAGTCAGAGAGAGAGGGAGTCACAGACTGAAACAGGCTCCAGGCTGGCAGTCAGCACAGAGCCCGACGCGGGGCTCGAACCCACGAACCGCGAGATCATGACCTAAGCGAAAGTCGGACGCTTAACCGACTAAGCCACCCAGGCGCCCCGAGACACAACTGAATTTTAAGGGCAAAGCATTGAGACTGGCATCAGGAGATCTGGGTTAGACTCTCGGCTTTGCCACTTATTAGCAGTGTGGCTGAGCTCTGGCTTTCTCACATCATGGGAAAAAATTAGAGTTGTCTCACAACACTTTTGTGAAGACTGTGTTCATGAACATCTGAAACATCTGCGGCTGGTCCACAGTAGGTATGCGGTAACTCTGCAGTGGATAGGGCACTATCAGTTATTATTAACTTATGGAATTAACCAGGGAGACAGTGGGTGCCATGAGGGAAATAGCTCTACATACCTGTGTGGGATCTTACCTCCTTCATGTAGATAGCATGTCAAACTGGGCAGTGGTTGAAGTATTAGCCATAGACCATAAAACACTGAGCAGTGTTTCTGGCACAGAACAAGCAGTCATGAAATTGTACTTATTGCGATTATTACTGCTTATGAGTCTAATTAAGCATGTATTAATGAGGCGATTTGTAAAATGTGTTATAAATTTGGACTGAAGTTCTGTTGATGTGTTTAGTACAAAGATTTTGGATCAAGAGCCTAAGAAATGAGAAAACACAAAAACGGGTAGAAATGTTTAATTTAAAGGAGAATATAGGAATAACAAGTAAGTAGGGGTAGCCTTTCATTGTTAATTAGGAGTTGGAAATATATTAATGAGCATCTCTCCAAAAGCCTGTCTTCAGATTTTGGATTTTGTTCTCTGGCTTCATGTATAAATGAGAACTCATGTATATACCAGGCATGAGGTTGGTTATTTCTGGAAAAAGAGTATGTTTATGGGGGACTAGATTTTCCCACTGACCTCACAATTACCTGCCAAGTGTGGGTGTATCCATAGCACAGCAGGACTGAATATCTAAAATTAGAAAAGTTTCCAGGGCACCTGGGCAGCACAATGGATTAAGCCTGTGACTTCTGCTCAGGTCATGATCTCACAGTTCCTGAGTTCAAGACCCGCGCTGGGCTCTGTGCTGACAACTCAGAGCCTGGAGCCTGCTTCAGGTTCTGTGTCTCCCTCTCTCTCTGCCCCTCTCCTGCACACACTGTTTCTCTCTGTCTCTCAAAAATAAATAAACTTTAAAAAAATTAAAAATAAATAAAAATAAATAATGTGAAAAGTTTGGCCCCATAGGCACAGACATGAGGTGTGGGCAGGGAGAAGGGAGGGAATTAAATGGATGGGGAGATTTCTACCCAGTATTTGGAAAACCAGAATTCAAATGTAAATAACTGGCCTGAGGGCATCTTTACAAAGGTAGCTCCGGGGAACCTATCCCCGGAGGGGATCCAGGGCTGGGTCTGGATTTAATCCTAAACATTAAAAGTGTCTTCCAACAAAGGAGAGGTAGGTAATAAAGAGTACATTCTGGTCATCAAGCTTTTAGGTTTTCTGTTTGGTTGAACGGTGATTTCCTCCTCCCAACAAAAGTTCTGTCTCTCTCTGTCTGTCCCCCAAATCCCATCAGCTCTCCTTACTGTGGGGTAGTTGGTCAATTAGGATCTCAACCTTCACAACATTCCTCTGGGAGAAGCAAGGGACTTCCCGGGCAAGAAGGCTGAGGGAGATAATGGACACACGCTGAGCTATTCTTTCAAATGAAATTGAATTCTACCGCTGTTTGAGGGCGCTCCTGGAAACCAAGCCTGGAGGCTAATCTTGGGATGTCCTGAACATCTAGTTCCAGAGTGCAATCAGACCCGGTTTCCCTCTCCGCCTCCTCCCAACTGCTTCTGGAAACTTCTCTCTCCTGGGATCGTAGGTGATTCCTGCTCCTTCTGAGCTGCTCCTCCTTAGGGCACTCTGCTTGCCTCCCAGGCCCACCAGCTGGATCTCTGGTGCTCTAACTGGTTTGGTTTGCTTACCTCTGCCCCAGGGAGAAGCCTGTTGCCAGCAGCCTGTTTCCTGCCCTTCGCTGCCCCCTACTGGCCAAAGTGGTTAAACTTTTGTTAGCCTTGGAGGTTCACACTTCGTCCCAGAGAAAACAGGATTACAGCTTTCCTACTATGAAGTCAGGCTTCTAAGTGGATAGGTTAGAGAGAGAAGGAGAGGAGAGAGAGAGAGAAAGAGAGAGAGAGAGAGAGAGAGAGAGAGAGACTGTAGAGGCTGAAATATGTTGTTTCTAATTGAATCTCAAACATAGGCGATTATATTGGAATAGGTACTGCTCGGGTAATTTGGTTTCACTGGATTAAGCAAACACAAGTGGTTTATTCCATTATAGTAGCATCTCTTGATCGTCATGCTCTAGTTAATTGCATGACTCTGCATTTTACATACTTTGGAGGGTCTCGCACACTAGTCGGAGCTTCTGACACATACTCTCAAGCCCAGAACCAGTTTCTCCTTATACCTGGCTGTACCTGGGCTGGAATGTGGGTGCCTTGGAGAGTTTCATAATCTACCTTGCCCAATACAACAGCTAACTGTCAATCACAAGGGTTTGAGTTATGTTAATTCTCATACATATGTTGCTACATGGTCCATATTTCAACACAGTCAGATGAATCTCAACGGCTTCAGCAATCCATTGCCCACACAATCCATTGCCACCGGGTCCTTAGGAACATGCTAGAAGGTGAATGCGTCTTTGTTGCCTTCTGCAGTGCCTCCCACCCACATCTTTGAGGACGTCTAGGAACCCAAACCATATCTTGTCTGAATCAGTCATGTTTGCCTTTTTAGAACTGCCGAGACTTTCAGATGTCACTGTGCATGTGTCTGCTTCAGGGGTCTAGAATGCACCCGAAAGTCTGCATTTCTCATAAAATTCCAGGAGATGCCTATGCTGCTGGTCTTTGCGGACCACACGGAGTAGCAAGGCAATCAAATCATCTGATTAAAGGGATTCCTTCTAATTAAAGTGTAAATGATTCTTAGGCCAACACAGCTGGTGTTTGCATTTTAATAGGAGTTGTGTTTTTCCCAGCAACCCTTGGAGATTTCAGGAAGAACAGTGGTGTGTAACCTGTACTCTCCTTTTAAGCCTCCTTTTCTGAAGAGATGGGGTGGGGGGTAGGGTTAATTGCAGGAAATTTGCAAAGGCAAGTCTTTGGCTTTCCATCCCTTTTCCGTGGCTCTTTCTAACTCTTCCATCCAAGGCTTTTCCCCCGTGTTCCCTTTTCTACTTTGTGGTTCAAGGACATGAAAAAGCTACAAATTTTAATAATGTTATTTAATATTTAAATTCTTCTACATGATAAAAATGTTTATAAATTATTGGTAATGGATGGATTCTTATCCCAGTTTTGCCACAGAATTGGAGTGCATATATGACATATCTCTTGACTAAATGCTTAAGCAGCTAAGATTAGCTTCCAAAAACTAGTTCATCTTCCATACTCTTAGGGATACAAGACCAGTAAAGAAACCAAGTCCAGAGTTTGCGTTATTATAAGTTAAGCAATATCTATTTAATAAAGATGTTGCTCTAGGAGAAAGGGTCCTGGATTGGAGAGCAGAGAATTTGGTTCTGTTCCAGCTCTCTGCTGGCTGACCAAGAGATCCCGAGCGATAGCAACAGAAGCTGGCCTCAATTTTCCCATCTGTCAGACCTATTCTTTAGTCCGAAAAATATTTATTGGGAACTCTGTATGAAGTCCTTAGACATCTAGTCATTACTCAACACTCAAGTATTGGTCAAGTTCTTAATGTGTATTTAAATCACAGGGCTTTTGAAGTTGGATTTGTTTGCTCCCGGGAAGTGACTGAAGCTTAAAGGAGTAAGGACTCTCCTTTTTGCTATATACTCCTTGATGTGGTAGGAGGCAACCCTCCCCTGCTTCCTGTCGCTTTCCTGAACCTAAGAGTATGTCTGGAAGTCCTGAAGACTCAGCAGGTGGTTCTTGTAGCAACTTTCTCTTTTGGGTGGTGGCCAAGGAAGGTGTCCAGTTGCACATGAATAAACTGTGTCTGGTGATCTGGGCCTGTTATAACCTGGGTGGGCTCAGCTGTGAGGGATGCTGGCACTGACCAAGAGGAAGTGTGGGAGAAACCCAGGACCAGATGGGACCGGGACTGGGGAACTTCCTCAGCTAAAGCGTCCTTTCCAGAGCCAATGGTACAATTTGCAGTGTCAGAAAGGTCAGCCACGTCACGGCTCCTGAGGATAAGCACATTTGGAATGGTGCCGCTGCCAGCAACTGGGAATAGACACAACAAACTACAACTTCTAGGGGAGGGACAAGGGCGAGGACTCCGCAAGGTATTGGATCTTTGCCCAATGGGCTATGATGGTTCTAGGCAAAACTCCAGACCCAGCAGTGGACTGGAATACTAAGCAGGAAATTGAGAGCTACAGCCTGGCGCTTGGGGCTGTGACGGCAAGATGAATTCCAGACTCCACACACTGGTGTTAATCCCTGGCCTGGTCAGGGCTGATTGACTCAGAGTCTAGGCAGGACTGTGTCTGTAACTGGCCAGGACTGGGAAAGCAGGCGTTGTGAGGGAAGAATCAAAGTGGGGTGTCTGGTTGATATCCCCAGGCCCACTATTGCTACGTACTCTCTGCCGTTTGCTGGCCTGTTGTGTTAATGCTGGTGGGGAATCACCTCTTTGTCTCAGGAAGGTTGTTAAGAAAGAGTAATTTTGTCAAGTGTTAATACTTCTGAGATATGTAACATCTTAAGCCCTGCTTCCCTTTTCCGGTACTGAAAATTCTGGGACAGATGTAGTCTATGTCCTCCAGGCAAAGACCATCAGAGACACACCTGTAGTCAAACAAGTTGAGCAGATCATTACAGGGAGAAAGATGTAGACTGTGAGGAACTGTGGGATGTCTTGGTGAGAAGGTATCGGAAGTGACTTTGTATAGAATCTGGACTTCGGTTGCATGACATTAGGGGAGGGTCAAGGAAAGCAGGCGTTTGTTCTAGAGTGACTTTTGTCAGAAAACAGGGACAAGTCTATGATTAGGCATCTCAAAAATGTAGTCTTATCCATAGGGAGGAGAGTTAGAGCAAGGATAAAACTGTAATCGGTAAAGAAATAGCAGTCAATCCTATTAGCCAGTAGCAACTGTAATATTTGGTATTATGTCGATTGCATAATGACCATATTTTTTTTTCCATACTTAGATAAAATTATGATGTGTTCTTGTTCTGTCTCAGTTTATTATGCCTCAGAGTGACCGTGTCTGAAGTCAATGTTCTGTGATATCTTTGATGGCCAATAGGAGACACCATGCTCACAAGCTGTGAGCATCAGGCCAGCCCCTAACAATATCTAAGGCTCACTGGAAGTGTCAGACCAGTTCTCAGCCATCAGTATATGCTGGTCCATCCATTCCTAGCAGGTTGGAAGAAATGGGGTTTAATATGTATAGTTTTGAGAGTAAAATATTTGGGGGCACAGAGAAACTCATGTTCTCACGCTAATATTTTGCCATCAGTTCTCACATGTGGCTTTGCAGTAAGGAATATGGCATATTCCATAACATTTTATGAATCCCACTCAGATGTTGTTAGTTACATTTTACAAAAGGAGAAGTGGAATGTAGAAAAGTATAGAAAGTTAAGAAAGTTATCACAAATCATGCAAAAAGTGAATCAGGCACAACAAGAAAGAACACACGTTAAACTTCTTTCATTGTACACTAGTGGTTGGTCACCAAGGCCAGGGGGGAGCTGCCTGTTGCTAATAATTGCAACTGAAGGGGCTTTGTAGGGGAGCATGGTGTGTGCAGATGATGAAGAACATGGTGATAGTCTTCAGAGTTAGGAATGCATCGTAAGCATATGCGACTTTTCTTTGACATTGGTATATTCATCCTTTAACATGATATAACTCATTATATCATTATCTATAAACATTTTTGAGCCAACTCATACTAGTGGCCAGTTATGTCTCTTTGGACAATACATCCCTAGAGTTTAGTGCCTATTCAGTTAAGGAGTGTATTCTTATCCCACTTATTTACATTTCTGTTTAATTCACTAGATCATGCTCACTTGAAGGCAAGGACAGTATCTTCATGAGCTGCTAGAGTGGAATACTGAATAAATGACTATAGATGAATGATACTTATTTATTGTCCAAGGAACTATATTGTTGCAGTAACGAGATTTTATGACACACTCAAAATTTCATCACCACCATGACTACAGTTATGGTTTCCAAATGTCTTTGAACTTAAAGAAACTCTTCTTCACTGAATGAAAACAAATATCCACAAAAGACTCAGGCATAAATGTTTATAGCAGAGTTATTCATAAAAGGTCTAAGTGGAAACACTTTTAATGTCCATCAATAGACGCATGGATAAACAAATTGTGGTATATCCATACTATAGAATGCCACACAGTAATAGAAAGGAAGTAAGTACTGATTCATTGCATCAACACAGATAATTCCCAGAAACATGCTAAGCAAAATAAACTGAACACAAAAATGACATCTTCTATAATTCCATTTATGCAAAACTCTAAAAAGACAAATTTCATTTAGAGTGACATAAGGCAGATAAATGGTTGCCTTGGTCTGGGGTAAGAGGTTGATTGGTGGGAAGCGGCACAAGATGTTCTACATCTTAATTACGGTGGTGATTGCTTAGATATATACATTGGTCAAAAACTCACTGAACTTTACACCTGTTGTAAAATTGGTGAGTTTTATTGTATGTATATCATACCTCAATGAACTTGATTTTTTAAAATGTTTTATTCATTTGAGAGAGAAGGAGAGAGAGAGAGTTAGCAGGGGAGGGTCAGAGAGAGGAGACACAGAATCTGAAACAGTCTCCAGGCTCTGAGCTAGCTGTCAGCACAGAGCCCGACCCCACAAACCACAAGATCATGACCTGAGCCAAAGTCGGACACTTAACTGACTGAGCCACCCAGGTGCCCCCTCAATGAAGTTGGTTTTTAAAAAGTTTCTCTTGACTTTTCACCCTTCTTCAGCTACCACCCCTTTCTTTGCTCCCCATTTAGTGAAACATCTGAAAAGAAGTGTCTATATTCATTTTAACCCCTTTCCTCTTATTCTGTTGAGAAGAAAAGACTCTTGTTAAAGTCATCAATGACCCCAGTGTTGCTACCCAAAGGGTCAATTCCAAGTCCTCATCTCAGTCAATCTTGACAGAGTTGCTCCCTCCCTCCTTCTGAACACACTGTCATCAGCTCTCAGATAGTTACCATGTTCTGGGCAGCTCTTTTTCAGGCTCTTTCTCCACTTCCTCCTCATAGCTTAGACCATCGACTTCTGGAAGCTTACCCATTCCCCCATTGATTAGATCCCGTCTCAGGAGATATGAAATGCTATCTCTATGCTCATGATTCAAGTGCAGACCTGTCTCCTGGATTCTAGATTCATATAACCAACTATTTACTCATCACGCCCACTGGAATGTCTAATTTATACTCAACATGTCCCGTTCTGAAATCTTTAATTCCACAGTGCCTAGCAACTGTACTTTTCACACTGTGCTCCTCACCTCAGTAAAGGGCAATTCTGTTGTAATTCCTTATGCCAAAGCTTCAGAGTCCTCCTTGGTTTCTTTCATATCTCACACTTATTCCATTGAGAGTCTGTTGACTCTAGCTACTCTAGAGTTAGAATCTAACAACATTCACTGGTCTTATTTTAATCCAAGCCCTAGTTGTCTTGTACCTGGGTTATTGCGATGGCAGCTACTTGATGTCTTTTGATACGTAAGCAATTGACTTTGTGCTCCTCTGTGGTCTAATCCCCATACAGAAACTACCATAAATCTTTTAAAATGCAAGTCAGATCATGCATGCTGTGGAAAACAAATGTTGTCAACTCTGATACTCTAAGTCTATTGCTTTAACCCCACTACCTCGAATGACCTAAATTTAAGGCCCAACAAAATCTGGCCTCAGTTGTCTCCTCTTTGCTCACTCTGCTCCAGCTACACTGGCCAGCCACCTTGCCACTCCTGGAATGTGCCAGGCATCCTTGTATCTCAGGACCTTTGCATTTCTTTTCCCATCCGCATCCTTCTGGAATGCTGTCCCCTAGATATCCACATTGCTTACTCCCTTACTCCTTCAGGACTTTGCTCAAATGTCACCTTCTTAGGAGAGATCCCGGGCAGCCTTCTTGAAAGCTATAATCATTTTCATGTTCTTCTTCACTGAGATTTTCCATCTTCTTTCCTGTTTTATTTTCAAATAATTTGTCACTACTTGACACACTATATATATTTGTTCATGTACACTTTTCTCCACTTGAATGTAGGCTTTTGGAAGCAGGGTTTCCCCCCTCCCATTTCTTTAGGCATTTTATCTTCTGAGAGTAGACTATAGTCTGGTACACAGAAGACTCAACTAATATATTGTTAATTAATGAGTGGAAGGCCACTGAGGCATGGGAGAGATTAAGCAAGTTGATAAACACCATCTAAAAGAGATAGAGTTGCTTTTAAGAAAATTCGGTACCCTGGATATGGGCCTGCTTCTTACACTAAAATTCTTTTTTTTTTTTTGTAAACCTCAAATGTATGTATAATAAACTTCCCCACATTGGCAAGCTGGTTCTAGAAATTACTTACCATTTCTAAGTTGATTGACTTGAGCAAAACGTCTGAAAATTTCTCAGGTATAATCATTGCCTAGTCAAATTCTCCATTGTCAAGAGGTTTATGATCACGGATGAAAAAATATCACCATTCTCCACCAGCCTCGGAAATAACTATATTTGCAGGTAGTTCTGTATTATTTCTGTGTAAAAAAGCTGAAAGGATTCTCAGTGATGGAAAGACTAGTGTGAAATTTCTGCCCAATTTCTGCAAACAGGAGCACTTGGTGATGAGTTCAGAGATTCCCAGGCTTGGGTCTCCTTGGGCAGAGTGGTCCCTAGTTGGGGGCTGTAAATCTGGAGCAGTCTCATGGGTATGTTCTCGAACTAAACTTATAGGTAAAAAACAAAACAAAAAAACAAAACAAAACAAAACAAAGCAAAACACTTTTGAGATCCACAGTGCCCTAAATAAGAAAGAGTGGGCAGGTCCCTACAATGTGGTTTTGGGGAAGCGGTTTAAGCCTGCACACAAATAAAGCAAGAATTCTGACATATTCTTGTGATTAAAGATAATAGTTTTTTTTTAGTGACTGTAAGCTTACTCAGGTGTGCTGTTTGTTCGGTATGTCGTAACGCACCACTTAGGTCTCGAGACCATGCAGGTATGCTCGGTAATTACCTTGCCTAAAACCAGATTACTTATTGTTTGGATGTCAGCTACCTGAGAATGTGCCAAATAGCTCTCAGACAACTGGGAATTACTAACAATAGTGGCCTGGGGAAGGTGCCTGCATTTTTCATGTCACGTGTCTGGCCAGGGTGGGTAGACTCGTTCAAAGGAATGAACTTCATTCCATACGGCTGTAGGCCTTCACTGATCTTCCTCCACCCCAGCTAGAGATATATCAGGACAATCTTTTTCTCTGATGGGCTGGTGCTCCCTGAGACAGCTCCTGAGCCTTCAACCAAGAACAACTAACCTGACATTTGTCCCTCTGACAACCTCCTTTGCTTGGGAACTTAGAAAGTGCTGTTGGCTTTATGAGATCTGAAAATTCGATATTCTAGAAATTAGATCTGCTTTAAAACTTGAAAGCAAACAGAAGATACATACATAGGAATATATATATTAATATGTGTTATGTTATATACACATACGAATGTAAACATGAGCCTTAGAGGTGTTTGTCTATTTTCTATAGTGAAGGACCATTAAAGTCAGGAGGTAGCCTGCTGTACTGAAACCCTCTTCAAACTTCTACTTGTTATGTAATTTCCCTAAACTAATTTTCTTCTCCCTAAAATGAGGATAAAATAGTAATTTATCATAAGATTTTTTTAAGGACAAAATGAAGAAAAATATGTGTAGAAGTATCTGAAAAAGAGCAGCCAAGTTCAAGCAGAAATTCAAGTGCAGGTAGATTGGGGTTTCAGCTGACAGGACACTTATCAGATCCCCTAATCTTGCTAATACTGTTTCTTCATTTGCAGTCTATGACCGTTACTATTGCTTTATGCTCTGACGTTTAGGAGGCAAAAATTATCCAACTGATAAATTATTATTCTAAGTATTGGCTAAATGCTTACTAAGTACTTACTGAGTGCTTACTGAGTACTAGGGTAGGAATGAGGGAAGGAGAAGGTCCTAAAATATGAAATTTGCAGTTTAATTGGTGAGATTGACTTATACGTATTTATACACACCTGGGTATAAGTCCTGGTTTTTAAGAAAGAACATGAGGTATGGAGTTAAGAGACTTCTATTCACATTCTGTTCTGGTCTGCCACTTATCAAGTGGATCTTTGAACAATCCAGTTAATTCTGACCATTAGACGCCTTCATCTGGAGGTTGGTGGCAAGATGGTGGAGAAGTAGGGAGCTCCGTACATTTCACTCACTCCCATCTATCAAATGGAGAAGGGCTGAGGTCATAGGAGTCCTTACAGAATCCAGGAGTTTGGGAGGAAAAGTAGACACCTTCATCCGTGAAATGACCGTAACAGAAAACAGGTTTGTGGTCAGGATAAAATGAGACCATGTACATACAACTCTTTCCTAATGGGTATCTACATATTAGCTATTGTCATCAGGAGTTAGAAACTGACATCTTATATGACAAGTGTCTAATTAGGCAGAAGTAAAAAGCATGCAGAGAACAAGGAGATCACCGTGGGTAGAATAATCTCAGATAATTCAATGGAGAAAATGGACCTCAAACTAAGCAGCAAAGGGGGGATATGGTTTAAGAAATAAAAGGACAGACAGATAGAGGGAAGTTAATTTTCCAGGAGGAAGGCAGTGTGAGCAAAGGTCTGGAAAGAAAAATGCAAGATACATGGCTAATGCCTATGAATACATCAGTCTGGCTGGGATATAGAATTCAAATAGGGAAGTATTGGCTGTCAGGGTAACATGGATGCCATAGAGTGTGGTGGTCAGAACTGATATAGTAAGAAGGCAGATAGCCCAGAGGTTGATTCTGGACTCTGCTGTTTATAAACTGTGTAATCTTGGTCAAGTCAAATTTTCTTCCTGGAAATGATGGCTAACTCTCAGGATTGTTGTAAATATTAAATGGGTCCATGCATATAAGGCATAGAGCTCTGTGCCTGGTATTTAGTAATCACTTAGAAAATGCTAGATATTTAATCATTCTGACCCTTTCACATTGATCTTCATTTGTTTTTCTCAAACCAAAAGCAGGAAGTATTTAATTACTCAGGGCATGAATCACAATCACTAAAAACATCCACAATTCCATCAGCCAAACAGATCAGTTTATTTTTTCAGATTCCCTTTTGATCACTTATATGTTAAATATGTTTTTCATTGTTTTAAAAATAATTAAAAATATATATCCCCCCAATCTTGAGTCTACTGGAATTTTGGTAACCCGAAAACTTGAAGATATCTTTGAAGTTTCAGACCACTTCTATTTTTGCAAGGGAGACTTTATGTCTTAAATTTGTTTATTGCATTTCTTTATCTGTATCCCTCATCTGACTCTTTGGGAATACTATAACATGGGAAAAAACCTACAATAGTGGTTCTTGACCATGGCAATTCCACTCTCCCACCCCAGGCAATATCTGGCCATGTCTGGAGACCTTTTTTGGTGACAGAACTGAGGGGTGGTGAAGAAGGTGGTGCTATTGGCATCTGGTGAGTAGAAGCCAGGGATGCTGCTAAGCGTCCTATAATGCATGAGCAATCCCTCCATTCCTAACAAGGAATCATCTGGTTCAAAATGTCAATAGTGTTGGGGGTTGAGAAACTGACTTGGATAATTTCTTTCATTCTCATTTTCTTGAGTTAGATATTATGACACAGCCAAAGGTACATGAAGTAGGGAAGGAAGCCGTAAATGATGTAATGTGGCCATTTCTTTCCTTTACTCTTTTGTGTCTGTGTTAACTGCCCTAAGCCTATTTTCATTGGCCACAGAAGAATAGGAGCTACTGGAAAACCCTGCTTCCCAACCAGCAGACATAGTCATGTGTTTGCATCTAATTTGGTGTAACCAAGTGCATCATCACTGTTCAGGGTTAGTAAGTTGTGGATAGAAACATTCCATTAGAACCTATCCAACTCCCCACAAACATTATCTAACAGATGTGTACTGGATACAAGGTGCTATTGTAGATGCTGATCATACTCTTAGTATTTCTGGTTCCTTTCTAATGAGATGTTTTGTCAAATTTAATAAACGTTTAATTCTAAGATGCACAAAACTTCTTTCCCAGTAGTGTGCATGCCATTGAGAAAGAACAAAAATGTTTCCAATTTTAATTGTAAGATGCCGTTTATGGTAAGATACGTGCCAATTTCAGATATGTTTAAAAAGGTGGATAAAACGTGCGTTCTAAAGTTTATAAAGCACGGTCCTTATTGCCCATATTATTGAATGGGCACATTAAACTCATTTTCCCAATAAACTTATTTTCCTTTAAAAATATCATATCTTTTCAAAATTTGGATTTTACTTTTGAGTAACCTCAGCATTTCAAAACTGTAGTTCTCTAAAATGTGACCATAGTAAATATGAGTCAAAATTGTGTTCAACCAGATTAGATTGCCTTTCTGAGTGGAGGGGCATATACCAGCATTTCCTGTATCTTGAAGAATATGAAGGAGAAAATGTCTTGAAATCCCTGAAAAAATTATACGACACTATAATGGGGTGTATGTGTGTGTATTTTTCTTTCTGTTTCTCTTCATTAGCATATACCATTAGCATATGTTCATAGATCATGATTCCTTTTTCACTCTTTGATTTTCAGAATTCTATCCAATTGTTTGGTTACAATTACTCAATCTTCCACAATAATATTGATCTATTCCTAAAAGTTTCTCAGTTTCTACTCAATAGCCTTAGATTAGAGACATGGCTAATTTTGGCTACAATGAGCTGAGCTCATTGAATCCTTTTGGTTCCATGGAATTTACGTGTTCTTTGCAGCTATTGGAAAAGTCACAGAGAGGCAGAAATGTCAGGGGGCATCACAGGTAATGATTGAAAACCAAGGCCACAAGTCCAATGATGTGTAACATTCGCCAGCCACAGAAAGGAAAGCGTGTATTGTTTGTGACTGAGTCCTAGGTTAAATCTGGAAATCTGAAAATGATGGTCATTATGAAACAGCCAAGTTCATTAGTAGGTCATTGAAGAGGTTTACCAGAATCTGGGCCCATCAGCCCCACATCCTTGGCAGTTCAGACATAGCGTGAGTTTAGTTTGAACCACCTACTTTCAGACTCACTAGGAGAATATAATTTTTTTAAGTTATATTTGACTGAATATATAACTGAAATTATATATTTGACTGAGAACATCCAAAACTCATTTCTGTGGAGACATTTGCTGCGTTCAAGATTGGTTTCCTCATGCCTTCTCCTTAAAGTGAACAAAAATACCTTTTATTGTGAAAGATAGTAAACTGAGAATGTAGCTGATACTCAAAATAGCTGACAAAATCTCTCATTTCCTCCATGGCAACAATCTTGGGAGGAAACAATCCAAGGTGCTCACCTCTCTGTATAAGGAAATGCTAAAAGATAGAAAAGGATTCATTTTCATATATTTACACCTAATAAATAAGAGAGAAAAAGAGTTGTAGTTTTTGAATATTTTACAAATAAACATTTGTAGCTGTTCAGCTTGAAATGTGGAATCAGAAGATAAAAATGATTAGTACAAGAAAGAACCAAATCATGGCAAAGAAGTTTACTAGAATGGCTAAAAAGTCAGTTTGGATGAAGAAGCTACTGACTGGGGCGCCTGGGTGGCTTAGTCGGTTAAGCGTCCGACTTTCGCTTAGGTCATGATCTCACGGTTCGTGGGTTCGAGCCCCGCGTCAGGCTCTGTGCTGACTGCCAGCTCAGAGCCTGGAGCCTGTTTCAGTCTGTGACTCCCTCTCTCTCTGACCCTCCCCTGCTCACGCTGTCTCTCTCTCTCTCTCTTAGAAAAAAATAAAAAAATATATTTAAAAAAAAAAAAGCTACTGACTTAACTAGGGATCTAGAACATCAAGACTGGTAATTTTCTAATTGCAGTGAGAACTTTCAAGTTCATATTAAGCTGAAAAATGTAACCTTCTTCTTTGGGTGCCTGAGTGGCTCAGTCAATTAAGCAACTGACTCTTCAGCTCAGGTCATGGTCTCAGTTCGTGGGATTGAACCCTGCATGGGGCTCGGTGCTGACAACACAGAGCCTACTTGGGATTCTCTCTCTCCCTCTCTCTTTCTGCTCCCCCTCCTAAATAAATAAACATTGAAAAAAAGGAAAACAACCCAGCCTCTTCTTGATGAGGACAAAACTAAGCATGGAGCCCCATATTCAGCCCTCTTGTGGTAAATATAGATTATGACAAAACGGTAATTGGAAAAATTCTACAGAAGACATTTTTCATAAAAACAGAATTTTCTCTTATATGAAATTTCAGAACATGTTTACTTAAAAAAAATCATAATAGTTGTTTCCTGTTGCAAAGCAGAATGTAAGTGTCTTAGACTTTGGAGCAAAAAAAAAAAAAAACAACACCTGTTGAAACATCCGTTTTTTTGCCTCCTACCATCTGCCTCCAGGTCCTTCAAACAAGGCTCTCGACCGGCAGAAATTGGTTTCCAGAAGCGTGGCTGGGGATGGGGAACTGGCTTGACAATGTCAACGAGGTCATTTGGAGGGTCAAATGAAATAATTCGCATGGAAACATTTTTAAGCTGTAAAGTGTCGCAAAGGCAATGTTCAACTAGCAAAAGAAATGACCAGTTACGTGCCCTTCAACTCATCAGAGATACTGACTTGAGGTGGAGAATGTTTAGGACACCCTTCTAATCTTCAGAGCCTTTCAATTCTTAAATACCTCCATTGTAAAGTAAACTATTTTTCTTTGCATTTCTTTTACACTTTTACTTTTTTAGATTCCCCTGATTTTCTTTCAGCATTTTATTGGCTTTAATAATATTTATCTTTCGGGGCACCTGGGTGGCTTAGTCGGTTGAGCCTCCGACTTTCGCTCAGGTCATGATCTCGCGGTTCGTGGGTTCGAGCCCCGCGTCGGGCTCTGTGCTGACTGCCAGCTCAGAGCCTGGAGCCTGTTTCAGAGTCTGTATCTCCCTCTCTCTCTGACCCTCCCCTGCTCGCTCTCTCTCTCTCTCTATTTCTCTCTCTCTCTCTCTCCCCTAGAAATAAATAAAAATATTAAAAAAAAATTTATCTTTCATATTGTGTAACATGTTTGTTGTTCCTCATGGTGATCATGTCAGTCTCGTCTCACCTTAGACCATCATTTATAGAGTCTTTGGTCTCTTTGTTGCTGACATGACAATTGCTGTTCTATGATCTGGGAACACAGCGGTAAAAAGGCAGTGTTCCCCCGTAATGGGGGGACATACACTTAGGATACACACACACACACACACATACACACACACACACATGCACGCACAATGCTAGGTAGCATTAAACACTTTGAAGAAAGAGAAAAAGCATTGGCTCAAAAATGGTGGGAGTAAGGTGGAAGTAAAAAACGATTCCAGGCTGAGGGAAGAGCAAATGTTGGCGTTCTGAACCAGAAAGAGCAAAGAAGCCAGTGTTAGTGTGTGAAGGTTGCAGAGACCGCGAAGGAGTTGAAGAGAGGTCAGTACCATTCACGAATACTTACTCTCCTATGGATAGGAGTCTGCTTTATTCCGAGTGGATGGAAATCAGTGAGGGGAATATAAGAGAGGGATACCATCTTATTCACGCCTGCTCAGGTCACATGACTGCCATACGCCATCAGACTGTGAGCTGTGGAAACAGGAAGTTGCAGTTTCTTTACCCAGTTCTCAAATCAAAGTCAATGAATAGACTGGGGGCCCACTGGCAGAAGGGTGTTCTGTTCTCCTTGAAGAACCGGCATGGATTGTGTCTTGAATGAATGGGTTGAATGGATTGAATGGATAGTTTCTGTCCCCTCAAAATCATGTGTTGACATCCCAGGGCCCAATGGGATGGTATTAAGAGGTGGGGCTTTGGGGAGCTTAGATTAAGAGGGTGGAGCCCCCCTGAATGGGATTAGCACTTTTATGAAAGACACTCCACAGAGTTTCCTACCACGTGAGGACATAGTGAAAAGTCGACAGTGTGCAACCCAGAAGAGGGTCCTCACCAGAACCTGAGTATCTTGGCTCCCAGCCTCCAGGACTCTGAGAAATAACTGTCTGGTGTTCATAAGCTCCCCGTTCTGTGGTATTTTTCTGTAGCAGCCCGAAAGGACTGTTCCAGTTGTTGTGTTAAATACTCTCCCGAACTTTCCCTGAAGAGGCCTGTGGTCCCCTTGTAGGTAACAGGCTACTGGGGACAAGGGAATGCCCACACTTTCCAACATCCAAGGCTGTCTGAGCGCTCAGGAATACCAGGTGAGCCTACATTACCATCATGGCCCTGTAGGTAGAATGGGGCTTTTGGAGACCAGGTGATACATAGAGGTCTCCTCCAAGGCTGTCCCCTAGTGGGGTTAACACTAGGAATGTTCATTCCTGAGGATATCTACGTGGCTCCTGAAGTCACTAAAGTTGAGAGTAGAAAATAACAACAGAGAGAAAACTATGGAAACCCATCAGAGGAAAAGTGTCTCCCGGTGCTGGCTGGGTACAAGGCCACAGAAGATGGTAGCAATAGGACGGGTCTGATGACTCAGGCTACAATAGCACTGAGATTCCTGAAGGAAGAGAAATGTCCCAGAAGCACGAAGCAAGAGGGCATTTACCACACTCCAGGCCCACTCTGGAAAAAAGAAAAGCCATCACTTTATGAAAGTATGAATGAATACGTGGCACTGTGAGATGGAGACTGTGAAGTATAATGCTGATATTCACTCTCCACTCATGTGCTGATGAACCTTCCCACCAGGAAGAGCTAAGAGGTGGATGTCTCTGCTTTTCTGTTCAGACCACGTTCTGCTGTTCACCTTTTGATCTGTTGTGTTGTCTCCTGCTGGTTCATACTCCATCCTGATGCATGCGGATAATTTAACCTCTTGGCAATACTCAACATTGAGACTTTAAGGGATAGACTTCTGCCGTGTTCTTCTTCTGTTGGCCTCTGTGTAGGTCATTGCAATGCTGGAGTATCAAAATGTGTGTGTGTCCACTATGCACACTGAAAACTACGAAGTTGTGGTGCTCTCCAAACAGCCCCCCAGATGGCCTGTCTCTTCTCTGCCTGCAGAGGTGGAAAGGGCTGTTGTCCTCTGTGCCATTGCGGGTGGATGTTAAGCTTGGCAGGTTGGATGCTGCCTGAGAAAGTCAGTCTCCCCTCAAACTGGCATGAACTGAGAGCACAGTATGGAGTGGACCCTGGGTTCAGGCTGGTTGAGTGCCATCTTCTTTTATGTTCTCTTTTTCTGTTGTACCACACATCGTCCTCCTTAGCCTCCAACCTAAATTGTGGTTGAAACTTCTGTTGTTGCCTACCTTGGGTTTCTTTGTTTCCCTGTTTCCCTGTCAGCTTCACTATGTGTAGCTGATGGTTTATGCATTTCCCAGTATTTGCTAGAGTGAAGTTGCAAGAGCCAAATGCAGAGCATTCTAGCCTTAGGAGAAAGTAAATTCTATGCAGTCCTGTACTCTTTTTAGATCTGAGCTGAGCAGCTGACTGCTTATCTGGGGGGACCCTGGGTACCTGCTGAGGCTTAAGCTGGGGCACTAGAGTCTGTCTTATCTCCCTTCCAACATCCACTTTCACCAAGGACCCTCCATGTGTATCTTCCTTTCTATATCTGTTGACACCGGAAGGCTCCAAAACTTCTTCCTAGCTTTCTAAAGGGATCTCTATACTCTTCTATAATTTCATGTCTTATTGTCAGTGTTAAGGGCTTAGGGCTCTCTTCTACTGTGGCTGTTTGACCTTTAAGTACAGGAAATCTGTCACCACCACTCTGTTCAGTGTTAAATTACCTTCCCAACATTAAGGGGAGGAGAGGAGAAACATGATTGTACAAGGCAAGACCTTTCAGATGTGTGGGGGCCAGAGGGTGGCCCAGAAATAGAGTTCTCATCCATCTTTCTATCCTCATTTGACTGGTTGAGGCAAGTTATTTTGGATGATTTTTAGCTAAGTTGCTTCAGCAGGTGTAGGAAGTGAGTGTGTGTGTGCACATGCATGTGCGTGTGTGTGTGTGAGAGAGAGAGACAGACAGACAGACAGAGAGAGAGAGATAAAATGGAGAGAAAGAAACAGACTTGAAAAGAAAAGACAAAAAAACATAAAAAAGGAAGCAGAAAAATAAGGTTTCCCAAATACTTAATAAAGTTACAATGAATTGTATTTCCTTTATTTGCCTAGTAAAGGTCACTTGTCTTTATTTACTTCTCCCTTTCATTTTTCCCTTGAACTTTCCCAGGAATCAACTCTGCATCTTTCTCCCTCCCCCTTTCTCTCTTTCTTGCCCAACCCCCTACCCCCTGCAGCATTTCCTTTTTTCCCCTCAGATTTAACACAATGTGTCTGGCTTTGGCCCAGGAGCAGGCTCTTTGTGGCTTATACTTTCAGTACACCCTGTAGTCTCTAGTCTGTTTGCCTCGCTTGATCTATGGGGGTTGCTCAGGATATTCTCTAGAATGTTCTATCATGGCATCTCCGAAGCATTTAGTCTCTCAGTGGCCAGTACTTGGGATCTCCATCTTAAATGTGGTCTGCCTTGGGGCGCCTGGGTGGCTCAGTCGGTTGAGCGTTCACCCTTGATTATGGCTCAGGTCATGATCTCACAGTTTGTGAGTTTGAACCCAATGTCTGGCTCCACGCTGACAGTGCAGCACCTGCTTCGGATTCTCAGTCTCTCTCTCTTTCTGTCCCTCTCCTGCTAGCTATCACTCTTTCAAAATAAACATTAAATTAAAAAAAAAAAGTGCTCTGCCTTGTCTAAAAATCCCAGGGTGGGGAGATCTGCAGGGCAGCAGACTTCTCCGTAGCTTTGAGGGCAGTGATGCCAAAACAACAGTGACGACAGCAGTAATAGCAACAAAAGCAGTTGGAAAACGTGTGAAGGACCTGCAGGCAGAGGAGTTTGTGTAAGAGCTTAGGTCTTTCTCCTCCAGCAGCCGCCCACGTGGGAGAAGGGCTTCCGTTCTCAGGCTTCCCAGCCAACCCCCACCAACCAGGAAAACTGGGGGACAAAGGGTCTCCAGATGTGCCAATTCTTCTCCAGCTTGGAAAGCAGCCGGAGTGGTGACCCGGGAAGTCACATTGGCCACCAATACTGCCAGGAGGACTTTAATTTGATTCACCCAAAATGCAAGATGACACTAAGATCTCCTGTGCTAGGCATAGGGTTCCGAAAGATAAAGATGGTCAAATTTGGCAGGATTTGGTGCTCCATTGGACTTGGGATGGTGGAGCAAGGGTGGGGTAGAGGAAGACTCCACGGTGTCTGGCTTAGGTGATTAGGAGGAATGTGATGATGTTGGTCTTAGGGGCCAGAAGAGGAGCAGGTGTGAGCAAGTTGGGCAGGGAAGGAGTGGCGAGTGATATGTTTGTTTGGGTAGGAGTTGGGTGGAGCATGCCATGAGGCATCCAAGTAGAGATTCCAGAAAGTGATGGAAGTAGAAGTCCAGGGTTTAAGAGAGAGAGCTCAGAATTGGAAACTTGATTTGGGAGTCATCCATGTAGATAAAGCCAGTTACTAAAGTTGCTTTGACCTTATACTTCCAAGTATGGATTAAAGGAATACATATCTGCTGTGCACTTGTACAAATGGGTATTGGTTTCTGATTCTGGTTCCTTGCACAGAGCTCCTAAAAGCATTGAAATTTCCTAGCTGATAAGAAGGGCACAAGGAACAGCTTCTGTTCTAATATTTGTTCTTTGATTCAGTTCCTGACTCCAAGCTCCTAAATCCCTTGGAATTTCCTAGGCGATAGGAGGGTCTTTAGTTCTAATGAGGCAATACATGGTGGGCTAGTCAATAGCTTCACATTGGGGGCTTGTCACCAGAAAGACCAAGCCATGATTGGAAACTTGGAACTTTCCACTCCACCCTCCATCCTCCAGAAAGGGGAGTAGGGTTGGGGTTGAGTTAATGATCAATTTTGCCTGTGTAATAAAACATCCATAAAAATCCTCAAAGTACTGGGTTTGGAGAGCTTCAGGGTTGCTGAACATATCTCCATGCTGGATTCGAACATGAGCTCCTGGTAGGTAGTGTCAGAATTGAATTAAATTGCAGGACATCCAGCTGGTGTAAAAGAATTGTTTGATGTGTGGAAAACCCAACACATCTGGTGTCAGAAGTATTGTGTGTGAGAAAAGGAGAAACACAGGAGTGTTTTTCCTTTGCCTTCCCTGACAAAGTCATGGGGTTATTGAAATAATCAAATGACATAATTTACATGAAAGTATTTTTTTGCATGCAAAAGGATGCAGTTATATGATATAAATAGTATTGTTTGATCACTGTGTTTATAACATGACAGTACAGAATGTAAAGTGATAGAAGATGAAACCCTTCTCTCAAAGAGCTTGCAGTTAATGAAGGGTATGGAAAACAAATCCCCGTGCCTTCAAAACACATGTGGAAGGTTCTAGAATTTGGATTCTCCTAGGATTTGGGAAAAGAAGGGTACAACATGGGGAATAACTCCTGGTGGGGAAGTGGTAGTACTGAGCTCTACTTCATGATCAAAAGCCTGTGTGTCCAGGGTTGGACAAGTATGTCCAGGGTTGTAGACTTTGTCTGAACTGAGTGACTTTAAGGCTCCCTTCCATCATGCAGGCTACTTATAGGATACCTCCTGTATTTAGAAGATGGTTACTTGTCGAAAACCTTGAAACACCCCGTCAGTACCTTCTCCACAGGGATTGATAGTATCTGTTGGCAAAGCATAAAAGCCACAGGCAGGACTGTTGACATATTTGTGAAGCTCAACACAAAATGAAAACATGAGTCTCTTGTTGACACATACTTAGGGATTTCAAAATGGTGACAGCAGAGCATAGAACCAGGTTGGAAGATCTTTCTAAGCGGGAGGCCTTGTGCTACTGTGAAGGATGCCAACACATGAAGCTGTCTATAGTGTTTCTGGAATCTACTACAGGAACGGCACAATGTGAATTGAGGGGGAGAGCTTGAGTCTCCATGCACTCAGTGAGAAGTTGTTAAACCATTGCTCAAGCATCTCTTACATGTTGGACCAGCCCAGGCGTGGGCACAGAGAATATGAGAATAGATAAAGCTCTCTTCTCTTGAGGGGTGCATTTGCTTGCTTAGTAAAAGCAAAACCAAAACAAAAACATATATAAAATATATGTAATTTATAATATATATTTGTAATGAAATATATATAAATATATAAATATTATTGTTTGGTCTCTGTGTTTATAATACGACACTTAGTATGGAATGGAAAGAGAATGATGAAATCCTTTTCTCAAAGACCTTGCAGTTAATGAAGGGTTTGGAAAAAATACCTGTGCTTTCAAAATAATGAGGAAGTTTCTAGGATTTGGATTCTACTAGGATTTGGGTGGAAGAGAGTATAGATTATATATACGTATACATATGCGCAATGTATATTCTTGTCCAGGGGTCTTTCCGTTAGCAGGACTTCCCGCAGCACAAGCCACTATGGAGTCATGGTAATGAGGAAATACTGGTTCCCTGGGGGCAGCCAGGCGTGGCCATGACAGTCGAAGCCCCGCCCAGTCCCTCTGGCTGTGAGCACTGTATTTTCTCTGCATGCCACTGTCTGGACAATGTCAGGGGCCCCTTGTTTAAGTGCAATCTTCTCTGGCACCAACTTTCTCAATCACTAGAACTCTCCCACCCATATTCATGTCCGCCCTTCCTCCAAGGATTTCATGGGGTTCTCAGGTATCTTATCTCTTTTCATTGTCCTTATATTATGGCATCTTGGGGGTCCCCACAAGGGCAGGACACATGAGCCATGGTCAGTGGGGCAGACCACAGCCTCAGAGAGTGTATTTCTGCAGCTTTTTCATCTTTTCAAATCTAGGCAGACATTGGAAATCTAGAAGGGATTTGGTCGGTCTTTTTTTTTTTTTTTTTTCCTTCCAGAAGAGAGAGACAATGTTAGGACCATCCTGAGGAAGGTGTGGCTGTTAGACCAGGTCTCTTCTCTGCTTCCTTCCACCTCCCTCTGCATCTGGAAGATGTGATTCTGCCCTATGCATCTGCTACCTTCCTTCTTTCCTCTCTCCTTCCTCCTCTCCACACCCTCTCTCCCCACGTGGCGTTGTCTAGCCTCTCATCGCCTCATGGGACCCCTTTCCTCAGGCTGAGTTTTGCCATTGTGCTATCAGTCCATTTTGAGAGAATTTAAAAGCCAACCCCCCCCCCCCCCAAACCCTAGTGCTTAATTTATTGTTAGAGGTGGTGTTGCCTTCAAGTTGAGAACTGGAAGAAGAGACTTTTCAGGTGCATCGGTGCCCCAAGAACTTGGTCCTCTCTTTTCTTTTTTAATTAAATTTAATTTTTTAAATGTTTGTTTATTTTGAGAGAGAGAGAGAGAGAGAAAGAGAAAGAGAGAGAATGCTTGCAAGCATGAGCAGGGAGGGGCGGAAGAGAGAGAGAGAGAGAGAGAGAGAGAGAGAGAGAGAGAGAGAATCCCAAGCAGGATCCACATGGGTAGCACAAAGCTGGACCTCAACAGAACTATTACATCATGACCTGAGCCCAAATCAAGAGTTCGAGGCTTAACCTACCTAAGTGGTGGGTTTTTTGTTTTTTGTTTTTTTTAATGCTACAACTGGGCCGTTTACGAAGTCTGTCTTTTAGTCTGATGTAAATTGTGTAACTGTTTCCCCTCCTGAATGGCTTGCTGAGAACCAAATCTGCTTATGATTGTACAAGCTTGCCTGGTACTCAGAAATATTTTCTAGAAATGATTTGACTGGACTCTACCAAAATGTATAGGGCTTTACCACATGCAATTGGAATACTAGCCTTTCCCTTAATTCCCCCTTCCCTTTTCCCCTATGAATTTCTATTTTTCTGTTAGTGTGGTATTTATACCATACGCTTCTTTAAATGTCTTTTTAGAGAGACAACGAAATAAATACATTCACAACCCAACGCATAAATAAATAGAGAGTAAATGAATTTCTAACTTGTCTTCAAAAACCCTCTCTTTCGTGTGTGTGTGTGTGTGTGTGTGTGTGTGTGTGTGCGCGCGCGTGAGCCCCCCTCCCCCCATTCCCTTCCCATCGCCCCAAAGACGGGAAAACGCCAGGGACAAAACAAAATGCCCTGTATGTTCCGGAGTATTTGCGGAAGGACCGAAGAACACGTGACTAAATTATCTAATCACAACAGTGGTTGCCAGTGCCGCGTCCGTGGCGGGTTGGTGTTTTACAGGAAGAGGCAGCAGCTGCACAGAGGGGAATGTAAACCCCACGAAGGGGGAGAAGTAGCGCGGGCTTTGAGGTCTCCATTCTGGCCACAGGTAGACCGTGCTGCTGATGAGGAGGGCGGGGCTTGTGTGGGAGGCTGTGGAAATTTCTTTTTATTTATTTCTAGGAGAGAGAGAGAGAGAGAGAGACAGCGTGAGCAGGGGAGGGTCAGAGAGAGAGGGAGTCACAGACTCTGAAATAGGCTCCAGTCTCTGAGCTGGCAGTCAGCACAGAGCCCGACGCGGGGCTCGAACCCTCGAACCGCGAGATCATGACCTAAGCGAAAGTCGGACGCTTAACCGACTGAGCCACCCAGGTGCCCCAAGGGAGGCTGTGGAAATTTCTGATGGCTGTTAACAACAGGATAGACAACTCTGATGTTAAGATAACTTAGTCCCGGGTCTGTGATCAGGAGCTGGGGGTAGGAACGTGATGACCCTTTAGACCCATGCCAACCTCACCATTTATGGGCTGAGGGTGGAGCCACACTCAGCTGTAGATGCTGTCCCGCGTGGCACGTTCCGTAAATTTAAATCTTGCTGCCAAGACAACCTACAGGGCAGGTGCATCTCAACTTTGTGCGACAGCTACGTTTCTGGGCTTTTCCATGTAAGCTGAGCCCTTGTGCAGTAAGTAAACGGTGTCATTTAACATACAGCTGGGCAGCTCTTCGTTCAAAAGAACCCTGGAGTGAACCCTTTTGGAAGCTGTGGTTCCTCTGTGACTTAAGTCTTCGCGTTCGAATTTATATTTTCTCTTAATTTGGGTTCTAACTTAAGGAGTTCCTTTATAAATCTTCACTTCGTGTAAGTAAATACATTAGTGCACATCCTGTAATGTTTTCCCCAGGGGCAAAATGTTCATAGATGTGTCATGTTTGTAAAAATATTGTAAGTCAACGATTTAATCTTAGCCTTAGGAGAGATACGGATGTTGTGAAAGGTTTCTTCTCATTAGCACTAAGAAAGCAGGGCCAGCCAGAGTCTAGTTTGCTCATCTAAGAAGGGCTCGCCTGGCTATGGCTCTGGGATGCGGTGAGTTCTTTGATGAAAGCCCGCAGAGGGCTGTGGGGGGTGCCCCAAGGAGAAATTGCTTTAAATTGTGCCTTGATTCAGTCGCTTCTCTTAAACTTGTGTGACCTTGAGCCGGTCTCTTAAAATCACTGAGTTTCAATTTCCTTGGCTTCAAAATGGGCTAAAATATTACGTAGGCTCCCTGTGAAAATACGGAAGGGCACTTTTCATAACACACTTTATAAAGTGCCAGGTATAAAGCCTATGTTAGTCACTGATAGATGACAGGGTGGTTTTATTTTCATTTTTCTTTTTCTTGTAACTGACCTCTGCTTTTTAAACAGCGGTTGTCTAGAAAACTCTGATTCAGGCTTTTCTAATCGAGCCTCCCCAGCTGTTTTAAACGTTCCCAGGAAATTAGCAATATTCCTTAGAAAAGACCACCTTTGAAAGGGTGTCCGGTAAAAAGATTTCTAGAGAAGAGAAAGTTCGCCCTCTAGTGTGGACCATGAGAAAGACAGAATGTGAATTTATGAACTAGACACAATGTGGTTTTTAAAGAGATTGCTCTCGGAATTAGTATTTTAGTCTGCCCTTTGAATTGGAACCCTCACTTCCTTACTAACTTAGCTTGGCAACCAGGTATTCACTTGATTGTTCCTCAGATGATCTATTTATGTTTTATAGTATTCTGCTGACTTTTAAAGCCGTTGAAGACAAGTAAAATTTTCAGAATTAGTTCAATTTTATCTAACCGGGTGGTATTTTTACCGTCAGAGTTGAACTATGAATGCTAAGCAGAATCCTGCCTTGACTTATTTTGCTTTAATTTAATTTCAAATTAAATAACCTCAATCAAGATTATGAACTATAGTAGCTGATGCTGTGTGTTATAAAAGACCCTGCTCCTGATAGGCAGAAATGGCAGGGAAATGAATGCTCTCATAATTTCAGAATGATGATAGGCATTTAATCACATTAGTGTACAATGCACTGATACAGGACAGTTTTTTTCCATGGAATTACTGGTCGCTCATATTGTTTTAAATTGACATGGGTGCATTTTCCCCACGCTTTGAGCTTTATGCCAACATCTTTCATTCCTTTTTGGAACACCTCAATAAAGAAAACATAACGAAGAAAGTGTAAGTTTCATAAGGTCAAATGTACATATATTTCCCTTTTTAAAAAAATGTTTATTTTTTGAGAGAGTGTGAGTGGGGCAGAGGCAGAGAGAGGAGGAAGAGAGAGAATCCCAAGTGGGCTCTGCACCATCAGCACAGAGCCTGATGCGGGGCTGTGTTATTTTATAATGGATTACTGCTGGGCCTTTGTTAAGACTTGGAGGATTCGATAAATCTCAGCTCATAATGAGTCATTCTGACAAAATGTTTACTTGTGGGCCCATCTCTAGCAGGGCCAAGCAGCCTGATGGAGACTGTGTTTTAAAAGGTGTATAATTCTTCACTGCAGAAGACATTTGCTCCAGAATCCCAAGGCCCTGCCACTGAGGTGGGCCACAGGCTCTATACAGAGTCTTTTGTCAGTATGGACACCCTGAACAGTACAGCAGATTGTCTTTCACCGGGGGCAGGCTGCTTGTACTACCGCCGGGACCCGCTTCAGAGAGCCCTTTTCTACTCGGGGCTCCACTCAAAAGCCACAGCTTTCCTCTTACCCCAAGAACGGGCTGTGGATTATGTGGATAATCCCAGGTGTGGATTTTGCTGTCCCCAGAATCCCAAAAGACCCACAACATCGCACTTCCTTCTTTGTTATGGGAGTACCTGATGCCATTAGCTGCCTTTGACTTTGGAATGGATGTCTTGGCATGCCCCTAACGAATCTTTAAACATTTTGCAGATGTGGCAGGTTCTGAATCTCTGCAAGCTTGATTTCCTAGCCTCTAGCACATGCATGGCCTGTAGCATGCAACCTACCTTTTTACTCATGCAGCCCCATCAATATACCATCAGTATGTGTAATGCATCCTGTTATTCATTCCGTGTGAATGCAGACTTGCTCCTCCTCCTTTCTCATAGCAGTAGAAAGGAACACCTTCACCAAATCAGTGGCCACACACTATGTACCTGAGGCAAAAGTGTTGCACAGTCAGGGTTGAGCTGGCAGCCGTCTACAGTCTCCCCTGGGAATCTTCTGGGTTCTTCAGGAGCCCAACTGGTGAGTTAAGTGGAGGTATCATGGCGGCCACGACTCCACATTTTTAAGTTTTTTTTTTTAATGCTTATTTATTTTTGAGAGAGAGAGACAGATGGAGTGCGAGCAGGGGAGGTGCAGAGAGAGAGAGGGAGACACAGAATCTGAAGCAGGCTCCAGGCTCTGAGCTGTCAGCACAGAGCCCAGCCCAGGGCTCGAACTCACAGACCACCAGATCTTGACCTGAACCCAAGTTGGATCCTTAACCAACTGAGCCACCAGAGAACCCCAGTGAAATACATTTTTTAGATCCTTAAGGAGATGTAAGCTCCTAGGGGCGCCTGGGTGGCTTAGTCGGTTAAGCGTCCGACTTTCGCTTAGGTCATGATCTCCCGGTTCGTGGGTTCGAGCCCCGCGTCGGGCTCTGTGCTGACTGCCGGCTCAGAGCCTGGAGCCTGTTTNTAGGGGCGCCTGGGTGGCTTAGTCGGTTAAGCGTCCGACTTTCGCTTAGGTCGTGATCTCACGGTTCGTGGGTTCGAGCCCCGCGTCGGGCTCTGTGCTGACTGCCGGCTCAGAGCCTGGAGCCTGTTTCAGTCTGTGACTCCCTCTCTCTCTGACCCTCTCCTGCTCACGCTGTCTCTCTCTCTCTCCTAGAAATAAATAAAACATTAAAAAAAAAAATTTAAAAAAAAAATAAAAAAAAAAAGGAGATGTAAGCTCCTAATACGTGGGGAATTTCCTCTGTTATGAGAGTGACCAAGGTATCTTTTATTACGTTAATGATGTGGCTTTTGGACTCCATCTCAGAATGGGGACTGTTTGTTAGTGGAGCCAACCAACCCTTAGAGGTTTGGAGTTTTCAGTCCCACAAACTTGACCCCTGGGAGAGGGGAGGTGTTAGAGATTGAGTTGAATCACAACAGTCAATGACTAAATAATTGTAATGAAGCCACCATCAAAACTCAAAAGGGTGGGCTTTGGAGAGCTTCTGGGTGTGTAGGCCCATGGCATCCTGGGAGTGGCACACAGAGAGGGCACAGAAGCTCTATGCCCTTTCCCTATAACTTGTCTTGTGCATTTTTTTTCCATCTGGCTATTCCTGAGTTATATCTGTAATAAACTGGTAATCTAGTAAGTAAAATGTTTCTCTAAGTTCTGTGAGCTGCTCTAGCAAATTAATGGAATCCAAGGAATGGAGTTATGGGAATCTCTGACCTATAGTTGATTTTTCAGAAGCACAGGTGACAAGTTGAGCTGTGACTGGCATCTGGCATGTAGGGGGAGTGGGCAGTCTTGTGGGACTTAGCCCTCAACATATGGAATCTGATGCAATCTCCGGGTAGTATGGGGATTGAGTTGAATTGTAAGATACCCAGCTGGTTGGAAACCATCCCCTAGCCATCACTTTGGATTTGGGTCTCAGAGCCTGTAACAGATCTCTCACGTCCACCACTCTCCAGGGGTACAGTATTGCTTTGATTTATTTTCTTGGCCAGAGGGAAATAGCTTCAGAGACTTCTACCTTGTGTTCCCCTCTTTGGTAGCTCTTATCCGTCAGAACAAAGTGCTGACTGCCAAGTATGTTGATCTCATTTATGTGTTTTGGGACAGGAGAAATGGCACAGAGAAGGTCTGTAGACCTGGAGTGACCCCCTGTATGCCAAATGTGGTCAGAATTCTATTTATTACATGGCATCTACTCTAACAGGGTTCTTGCCTGGGATGCTTCAAGTGTCTGGGTCTTAATTTCCAATTTTTGTGAAATCATTGTTTTTTTTTTAAGTTTTTAAAATTTATTTTGAGAGAAAGAAAGAGAGAGAGAGAAAGAGAGCAGGGGAGGAGGAGAGAGAGAGAATCTCAAGCAGGCTTCGTGCTGTCAGTGCAGAGCCCAACTCGGGGCTCGAAACCACGAACTATGAGATCAGAACCCAAGCTGAAACCAAGAGTGGGACGCTTAACCGACTGAGTCACCCAGGTGCCCCTGTGTCCAGTCATTCTTGAGGTGTCTGACAGTCTGGTCTCTCCAGTATGCAGTAACACATAAAAGGCTGTGGATCTCTTTATAGAAGAGACTGGGAGAATCACCACAGTGTGTTCTTGGTAGGATCCTTTCTTCTGGGAACCTGGTCATCAGTTAAGGGATTCAAGGGCAAACAAACTGGCTCAGGTCTAGAAATGGGAAAGAGATTGAGACTGGTTTTGGGGGTGGCTGCCCCTCAGCCTGCTGGTCATCCACCCTAGTTTTCTTCTGCTGGTACAGCCTGAGTAGCATCTTTGTCACGTGTACATTTATTTCCCCCCAGGGCCACTTTATTCTCCTAACCATCTAACTAGTGCAGGTGGGACCCCTTGGCTGCCACCGCAATTTTGCAGCCATCCCGAGACCTTCCAGACTTCTGGTGGTGAAGACCTACCACCAGATCTCCGTTGTTTTGGCATCCTCTCATGGACTGCTATCAGGGAACCAAGTTCTGTAACAGCCTCTCCCACTATCTGCCTGGAGAGGGTGGCTGCCCCTGAGCTTCTTAGTAATGCTGGTGCCTTCTCACTGGCACATTCCCATGGCCTTGGTGTGTGTTGTGTCCTCTGGTCCCTCCCATGGAACTGACCATATGCAATATGTCCATTCCTGCACGTCCACTCCCCTGAGCCTTTTAATCTTTCCCTCCACCATCTGCCACCACAATCTTGTTCTTTGGGCATTGGCTATTGCTCTTTCATGCGTCTGGGAGCAATGCTAGTTATGACTTAGCACTCTCTCCTGGGATCATTGCCAGGGTGCTAATTGCCAGGGTGTTAACTAGCTCCTGGGACAGACCGATGGGATTCACTCGAGTCAACAGTTCTATGTTCTGCCTCCCTGAATCAAGCATTCTCAGAATTCCACCCGAGGTATCTTTCCCCTGCTAGTGCAGCCTTCTTCGTCATACCACTCCTCTGGGATATAGTCCTCTCCGCCCTTGTCAGATCAGCACATTCCCCAGCTGGGTCATCCTATGACTTCACCCTCATTATAAACTCAGTGGCCAGGATCCTGAGAGGGCACCTACCACTTTTGTTTCTAGTAAAATCTCTACAAAGCTTTCCTTGAATTCTAGACTCTTTAGGGGCCTGGCTCTCCCTTTCCACAGGACTTTGACGCACCTCGTGGAAAACTTATTGCATTACACTAGACTGTAAGTACCCACTAGACTGTAAGTACCCACTAGACTGTAAGTACCATGAGAAGGGCAGGGGCAACCTTTGCTTTATTCACTAATGTATTCTCTCAGCCAAAGTCTGTGCTTGATATTTATTTATTTCTTTATTCATTCATTCATTCATTCATTCATTATGTGATTTTATCTTATTATAAATTTTTTTTTAGTTTTAAGTTTATTTATTTTAAGAGGGAGAGAGTGCGTGTGCACAAGCTGTGGGTGGGGTGGGGAGAGAATCCCAAGCATGTTCATGCTGTCAGCGCAGAACGTGACCTGGGGCTCAATTTCACGAACAGTGAGATCATGACTTGAGCCAAGATCAAGAATCAGACGCTTAACCCACTGACCCACTCGGGTGCTCCTGACATAGATATTTAATGTGTGGCTTGAATAGGCCAACAGGTACGGAGTGATCTCCATGGAGGGGGTCTCTATTTAAGCTCTTCCCCGTGCGTTAGCTACTTTGATCTTCACCTTAATCCTCTAGATAGGAACTGGCATTGGCTCCTATTTTGCAGACAAGACTGTTAGCTTGCCCTCTCCTATATCCTCACAGCATCCTATACATTCCACTGTCATAGTAATCATTGCATCATGTACCTTGAGTTATTTTCTATCTTAGACTATGAGCAAGACTATGTGAGTATGGAATCATAGAAATTCAGTAAACTTTTGTGTGTGTTTATGATGGAGTGAGTGAATAAATTAATTCTCAGAAATTAACTAGAGGGGTTTAAGCCTTTTATGAATTTATAATTTCACTCTTTGTTATAGGCACATTGCATTGTACATTGTTCTTAATTCATGTATGCTGTCAAAGAAAGGTCAGAGCTTTTAATTTGAAGTTTATTAAGCCAGTATTACACTCACCTTTACAATCATCCGTGACTAGTAAACAAGCCATATGTTTTATGGACCAGGATATGCAAAACTTTATTCCACACGAGGAACATGCTTCTTTTATGTGTGCCCTCCTCTTGCAAATGCAAATCAATTTTTTATGTCTGTCAAATACCAGCACACATTCCAGTGATTAACAGCCCAGTGTTAATGTGATGAAAGAAATTAATTTTAGATGTGTTTGGAGTTTAAAGTAATTTGTGTAAAAATAAGATCCTGCTGTGATTTCAGTATTTCCTACGAATCTGAAATATGCTGCCCTGGAAACTGCGTTATTGGCACATTCATCATAGATCACAGCTCATTATTTCAAGGGTTGACAAATGTCTCGTTGCTCATTTATTAGGGAACTGAGCCTTAATCATATCTGTGGTTTTAAGAGTTTCTGTCCTATTAGATTTGTGACTTTTTTTTACAGAAGAATTTTAAAAGGGAAAAATCTCCCAGACCTAGAAATGAAAAGATGATAATTTTATAGAGCACTAAAAAAGAGTTATAAGGATTCACCTACGTAGAAAGGATGGCTCCTATTTTATTTTTATATTCTGATGAGCAAACTCAATTTTTTGATTTCATTCATAGCTCTAAGCACAATTATATTCTGAGTTTATAAAACGTCCTGCCTTCTTGAAATTTCACAGCACTTACTTGTCTTTCTTTTTTTTCCCCTAGGTTTTCTTAAGGATCAAACAGGTAAAATAATAAGTTAGTAACACAGCATCAAGAATGAATCTACATTACCCAAAATGGTACTTTCACAGTGTTGCTAAAACATTTTTGTGTAATTATTTCAACAAATATATGAGCTTCTACCATGTATCTGTCACTATGCTGAGTGCCTTAGCCATATCAGTGAAGAAAACAGCCACAATTGTGTGCCTAGGGGGAACTTACATTCTGTTAAGAGTAGACATTGAACAATAAGCATGATAAATAATAAAATTATAAACTGTGTTCAAAGGTGCTAAATGCTATGGGGAAAATATAATAAGATAAGTAGCAACAAGAGTGCTGGGAAAGGTTTGCAATTTTTTTAAACGTTTATTTATTTTTGAAAGAGAGAGGGAAAGAGCACAAGCAGGGCTGGGATGGGGGAGGGGCAGAGAGAGAGGAAGACACAGAATCCGAAACAGGCTCCAGGCTCTGCGCTAAAAGCACAGAGCTCTACGCGGGGCTCAAACCCATGAACCGTGAGATCATGACCCGAGCCAAAGTCGGACGCTTAACTGACTGAGCCACTCAGGCGCCCCAAGTTTGCGATTTTAAATAACGTCACTCTTAATGAGATGCTGACATTTGAGCAAAGACTTAGCAGAGGGGGAGTGGGCCTTGGAGATGTCTGGAGAACATTCCAGATATAAGGAACAATGAGATCCAAAGCCCTTGTTTGGGTCTGTGTCCACAATGTTTAAAGGAACTGCCAGGAGGCCCGTATGGGGGGTGGGGGGGAAGAGTCCTCAAGGAGGAAAGTCCTAAGACATGAGCTCAGAGATGGACCCCAGGAGCCAGACCAGAGAGGGTCTTGTGGGCCGTGACAAGGACTTTGAATTTTACACTGAGGGGAATGAGGAAACCAGTAGGTCTAAGAAGAGGAATGACATGATCAGTCATGCGGATGATACCGCTGGGTTAAGAACAGACTGTGAGTGCTGGGGTTGAGACGGGGAGACTGGTTAGGAAACTTGCAGCAATTTAGGTGCACGATGATGGTGGCTCAGATCAACGAAATGATAGTGGACGTGATTAGAAGTGACTGGATTTTGGATATAATTTAAATGTAAAAACAACAGATTTTCCAAAAGATTTGGTATGGGATGTAATAAACAGGAAGAAATGAAGGAAAGCCCTAAGCATTCTGGCCTGGGCTAGCAGCAGGATGAGGCTGTCTTTAACTGAGATGGGTGGGACTGGGACTTTGGGGTGGGGGTGGTCTGAGGCTCAGTTTTGACTCCATTCAATTAGCCGCACCTATTACACATTCAAGTGAAGATCTTGAGGAGTGAACTATCATTATGTAGATAATAATTTAAGCCATGAGATTGGTGGAGAGCACCTATAGAGTGAATGCAGATTAAAATGAGGAGAAGTTTAAGGACCTCTTTCATTGTGTATTTCTATTTTATAGCTGATATGATCAGTAACTAGCATAATGCAACAACAAGTACATGACTGGCATAAGCAGCTTTAGAAACAAATGCAATGACTCCTGCGAAGTGGGTGACTCACTTGTTGAGAGCAGAATGGAGTGGGAAGCTAGTGGGATGCTACATAGAGGGGATGAAGAGAGTTGGTTAATCTGGTAAGGTGGTTAAGAGAGGATTAAAATATTTTTTTAAGTTTATTTATTTTGAGATACAGAGAGTTCAGAGGAGGGGCAGAGAGAGGGGGAGAGAGAGAATCCCAGGTAGGCTCTGTGCTGTCAGCATGGAGCCCGACTCAGGGCTTGAACTCAGGAACTGTGAGATCATGACCTGAGTCGAAATCAAGAGTTGGACGCTTAACCAACTGGGCCACCCAAGCGCCCCTAGAATTTTTACTTTATTGATGTAAATAGGCCAAGAAAGAGAATACAAAAGATAATCAGCCTCTTCATTGGACTGCTTCTTTCAGTCTCTACTCCACGACAGACCCAGACAGAACCAGGGCGTGTGCTGGTTTTCATCTCTTTGGCCTTCTATTCTTTGTCCCTCTGTAACTTCTGGAATGCATGGTCTACACACCCTTGCATTCTGGCTTCCCAGTGGGTTCTTCTAAGGGGAGGCACCTGTGGGAGACTGAGGCTGGGAGGAGGGAAGCCTGAAGACTATATTACCATGACTGAGGAGGGGAACGTGGAGAACCTGTCCCCCATCTTTGTTGCAATTCATTCAGTATCTATGTCTTTCCATGACCACAGCTTCTGTAGAGTGGTGGCTTCAACTCCCATTCGGGCTTCTCTTACCTGTGGCGTAACATTTCCTACCCTTGCCCCTTCAGATCAAGGGGGCTGGTAGTCGCTTCCTGTTGCTGATAGTCCTTAGGGGGCTCACCATCCATTGTCCACAATCTTTCAAAGTTCCTTCATTAAGTTTTCCTCAGCTAAACTCTGAGAATGCATTTCCGGGATCCTGGCTAATACAAGGGAGTGGCTCCAGAGAGTTGCTGTTAGCTGCATAGTATAATAAGCTAGTAAATATAAACTCCCACTTCTTCCTCCTCTTGCTTTTTCCTAATATTTCTCCACTGGCTCATCTCACAGAAGATCAAGGAGAAGTCACTGAGGAATTGCACATTAACCCAAGAAAAAAGAGTTCACAAAAATATGATTCTTATTATCCGGGAAGATATAAAGACTGTCTATAAATAATATTTATTATTGAGTTGAACAATAAATGTCACCGAGTTATTCATCTCAGGAAGAGATATTTGTTAAAAATGAGGCTCCAAAATGCCATCCCTGCTTACAAATTTATGAGGAAGAAATTCTAGAATGTTGTTCTGCTGCATTACTCCACAAAATAGTCCTATGTATGGAGTCCGCAATAATTGACAACCACCATTCTTTAATTCATTCAATAAACTTTTATTGAATATCTTTTATATGCCAGCTACAAAGATAAATACAACATAATTACTGCCTCAAGGATTTTACAGTCCTGAAAGAGAGCTATATTGCCAGATAGTTCTGATACAACGTGAAAACTGCTTTGATGGAGGAGAATACAGGGTACCATGATACAAAGCAGCAGTGAACAGAGGAAATCAGGAAAGGCTTCCCAGCAGAGGTGGAACTTGATGTGAGTGCTGTAGGGTGAGTAGGAGTTATTTAAGGAGGGCAGCTGGAGGACAGGAGCTTTGGAGGGACACTTGAGAGGCTAAGATATGGGTTTTGGAATCTATAACATATGAATAAATAGATAGGAGTAAAGCCAAGGATGTGGATGGGATCTTCCATGGAAGGGGTTAAAAGCAGAACCAAGGAGGGCTGCAATACTGGTAAGTTGGGAATTTAAAGAGAAGCCAACAAAGGAAAACTCTGAACAAAGGAAGAGGTTAGCAGAGGGGCTGGAGACAACCAGAAGAGAGCAATGTCACAGAAGCTAAGGGAAGGGCTCAAGGACTGAACAAGGTCAAGTGTGACTGTCAGATCAAGGATACTGACTTAGGGGTAGTTTGGATGGTGTGAACTTGAAGAGTGGGATCCAGTATTTGTATGTCAATATTTTGGGGGCATTAGCCATGAAGGAAATAAGAGAGACATGGCCAAGCTAAAAGATACACCATGTAACTTGGGAGTTTACTCTGTGTTCAGAAAGATATGGATATGTCCAAATACTGTGAGGGAAAAAATAGATAATAGAGAGGGATAGAGTAAGAACACAGAATAAAGGGCGAGCTAGTATGGAATAAAATCTGTTACTGCCCTGACAGAGAAGGAAGGGAATATTATCACATCCATGGACAGAACTATTTCAACTGTAAGCAGCAAAGAGCTAACTCAAGCTCCCTTAATCATAGGAAGAAATTCCTAGATTTACCTAACTGGGATTTCTTAGGACAGGGTCTAGGAGTTTATCGAATAGTGTTCTTTCTTATGCCTCAGCTCAATTTCGCTTAAATTGTCATATATGCTGTTTCTGTATGGAAGAAAGTTGGTACTAAGAGAGCAAAGACTAAATTACCCTGACAGTGCTTGTACTTTGCGAGTGAAAACTTCTATGTTTCTGGCTTGCTGCATCAACATTCTTAGGAGGTAATGCAGTTGGCCCAGGTTGGGTCACTTCATAACCTTGAACTAATTACTGTGACCGGGAGAGAGAATGCTCTTCTTTGCCAGGTCAGAATCAGGTGCTGGCCCTGAGAACCGGGTGAAGGTAAAAGTGGAATCATTCTCAACAGAACCACCTTAAACGAGCACTCTTATTATAGAATTGAAGAAGAGCGATTCTCAAACTTGGTTGCACATTGGAGCCTTCTGAGGAGCTTAAGAAAAAAGCATGAGGGCCCTCACAAGTATTGAGTTAATTGGTCTAAACTGGAGCTCAGGAAGGGGATTTTTAAAGGTCTCAGGCGATTCTTTTTTTTTTTTTAATTTTTTTTTAATTTTTATTTATTGCGAGGAGAGAGAGAGACAGCGTGAGCAGGGGAGGGTCAGAGAGAGAGGGAGACACAGACTCTGAAATAGGCTCCAGACTCTGAGCTGGCAGTCAGCACAGAGCCCGACGCGGGGCTCGAACCCACAAACCGCGAGATCATGACCTAAGCGAAAGTCAGACGCTTAACTGACTAAGCCACCCAGGCGCCCCAGGTCTCAGGCGATTCTAAGGTGCATTGGAGTTCACGATTGCCACGAACAAAAGGCTGCTGAGAGACAAACATTCATGCCAGGCTTTAACCAAAAAAGTAATGGCTTCTTCTCAGGCTGCAAGAATGAGTGAGAGTTGAAAGGAATTCTGGGAACATGGTAACAAATGAGTTTGGACAGCCTTGCTTTCCCCTGTGAAAGAGGGGAAAGCTCATTTGTGAAGAGAAAGGGGCTACTGTACAAGAGGTAGTGTGAGAATATTGGTGAAGGTTTGGAAAAATCATGAAGAGTAACTGGAGGGTTAAATGGGGGATAACACTTTGTGTGATGAGCCCTGACGGTCCTATGTAAGTGATGAATCACTGAATTCTACTCCTGATGTCAATATTACACTACATATTAACTAACTAGAATTTAAATAAAAATTTGAAAGAAAAAAAAAAAAAAAGAAGAGTAACTAGATAGGTTCTGACCAGGGACATGGGAAGGTGTTGCTGAATTGTACCTAGAGCCACCATAATTTAGTTGTGTGGACGGCAAAGTTAGATTGTATTAATACTTGCACTTACTTGTGCTGACCCACATAGTTAGCATTTCAGATGCTTTTTATTCCTTTTTAGAGATCCAGGTTTCCATTTGCAATCATTTGCTTTCTGCAACGAGAACTTCCTTTGATACTTCTTGTAGTGCAGGTCTGCCTGGTGACACATCTTTTAACTAAAAATGTGTTTTTTGGCCTTCGTTTTAGAGGGATAGTTTCACTGAACATGGAATTCTTGCTTCACAGCTTTGTTTTTTTCTTTTAGCACGTTAGTGTTGGTGTTCCTTCTTTTAGGCTCTCCGTTGTTTCTCATGAGAAGTCAGTCATACGTTATATTATTGTTCTCTGATATGTATCTGTTGTTTTTCTCTAGCAGTTCCAAGGTTTTCCTTTTTCATCTGGATTTCAGTTTTTCTGAGTGGTATGTGTGTGTTTTTGTGTATTCATCCTGATTAGAGTTTGCCAAGCTTCTAGAATCTTTAATTCATAAAATTTTTTACATTTTTATTTATTATTGAGAGACAGAGAGAGACAGAGCATGAGCAGGGGAGGGGCAGAGAGAGAGGGAGACACAGAATCTGAAGCAGGCTCCAAGCTGTCAGCACAGAGCCCAACATGGGGCTCGAACTCACAGGTGGAGAGATCACGACCTGAGCTAAAATTGGACACTTAACCAATCGAGCCACCCAGCACCCTTAGAATCTTTAATTCAATCTTTCCATCAAATTATGGAAATTTTTATCTATTACTTTTCAATGGATTTTCAGGCTCCAATTCTATCATTTGATATTATCAGTCAGATCCTTGAGGTCCTACTCATTTTTCCTCTGTTCTTATATTGCATGCTTATCTACTGACCTGTCTGCTTTCTCATTGACTCTTCTGCTGCTATCTCTAACTGCTGTTAAGTCCATCCATGAATTGTTCTTCTACTGTATTTTTACTTCTAGAATTTCTATGTTTTATACTATCCAGTCTTAAAAATTTTTTAAATGTTTATTTTTGAGAGAGAGAGACAGGGTGTGAGCTGGGGAGGGGCAGAGAGAGAGAGAGAGAGAGAGAGAGAGAGAGAGAGGGAGGGAGAAGGAGAAACAGAATCTGAAGCAGGCTTCAGGCCCTGAGCTGTCAGTACAGACCCCGATACGGGGTTTGAACTCATGAACTATGGGATCATGACCTGAGCCAAAGTCAGATGCTTAACTGACTGAGCCGCCCAGGTGCCCCTATACTATCTACTTCTTTGCTGGGATTTACTGCACACAAAAACTACTCTTGAGGGCACCAGATGTGCACATTATATTCAGAAGCTGGCTTTTTGTTGAGATCCCAGCCACTCTATTGCCAGATTTGGCCTATCTCTGGACTTCCTGTTAGGATAAAAAAAAAGAAAAAGAAAAAAAGACCCAGTTTATTAGAGACATTGTAAGTTGAGTTTTTGTTATGCTGACCTTCTTGCTCTTACTTAACATTCAGATACAGACTATTCATTTTCGGGGGCCAGCATATCATAGTAGCTACCCTGTTAAGCACTGTGGAGTTCAGAGGCAGGGCAGAAGAAATCCAAGAAGTACCTAGTTTCACTCCTAGGCTTAGCTACAATCCCCTCTCCAGCATCTCACCCAAGAGCTTTAGTTTCTGGATAGCTCCAGGAATGGGAAGTATGATGCCTTGATAAATCTTTTTAATTTTGGGCAGCTCCAGAAGTTAGAAACATCTTTCTTAGATTAGACTGAAATACACTTTCCTGCCTTTTTTTCTCCAATTTTTCTTCATTTTTTTCTAAGGACCCATACTCTGCAGCACGGGCTTTGGAGTCTGGGTGTTTTCCTTCTCTGGGTTTAATATGTTCTTTCACTTGCACTGCTGTTTACGTGACATTGAGCAGACCCTTCTTGATATATAGTGTTTAGAATTGAACACAGCACTCCCTGTGTGATCTGAGAAGCCCATTCTAGAGCCGACTGTTCTCTCTCAGCCTGTGACCTCTACCATTGCCTGTTTTCAGCACTGTATTTATTGAATCTCACCTTGTCCTTCTTTCCTGCCTCAGATTTTTGCTTGGGAAGTTTAGAAGTTTATACAAACCAAAGAGTTTAATATCTCAAATTCTCTTATGCCTATCACTTTCCTTATTTCAAATTGTTTTTTATGCCAAGTGCTGCTATTATTTCCATGCAGGATTTTTGACATTGAATTCTTAGAAAAAATAGATCAGCGGGCTGGTGAGGGCTGATTCTGTGACGGCCTTAAAATGGAGGACCGGGAAAAAAGAAAACATTACCTTTTCTATACTCTTAAGCATAACAAACTCAGAAATATTTTTGTTACCTCATTAAAAAGTCTCTGCTTTTGGATAAAAGGTTCAGCCCTAACCATTGAAGAATTCTTGCAAGTGGATGTTCTGTTAAAATACTATGCTGTGCATCAGACTATTTGCCACATTCATTTATATCCAGAAGTCATAGTAATGTAAAAGAAATTAAATATGCAAAATTGAAAAGCTATAAAGGAAATAGGAAATTTAACCTGCAAAAGAATGCAGATGGTGAGCCGCTGGATGGTTTTTTGCTTTGCCTACATCTTAAAACACATTAAATGGGGTAGGGAACCTGGTCAAAGAGTAGACGCTGTTGAATTTGCCCTGGATTGACTCTCCCTATATTTGGTTAAGATTATGTATTTATCTGTTTCAGCCATCCCTCTTAGTTCATTATTGTTCAGGTCCTTCAGGAAATGAGATCTTCCCAAGGAAGGAGCTAATGACCACATTCACTAAAGGTAAAGTAATAGAATTTTTGCTGACTGTTTTTTTTTCCCTCTCTCACCATTAATGCTTCCTTATGATCGTAATGAAAACCCTGAAATATTAACTCGATTAAATGTTTTATAGTGAGAAGGAATTACCATTTTATAGAAGTTGAATTTCTGGCCCAACAGGGTTTTAGTGGGTTGGCAAAAGTAAGAGAGGCGGTAAAAGAATCAATGAACGAAACACAAATCTCAAGTCGAGGACATTGGAGGGATTTTTAACAGTCATATTTTGTTCTGATTAACTCTCTTCTTCCCAGAAGCAAAGAGGATGTCCTTTGCTGGGGCAGTACATCTAGGACAATCTGTCATCTTTAATAATACCACCTATAATAAGAAAGCCATTTTCAGGCTCTTTTGTTTTAATTAGATGTTGGGTAGCTATCATCATAGCTCATTCTATTCTTTCTTCAAGAGCTCATATATTATGGCTTTTGTGGAAGTAGAAGTCTTATTTCATAGACAGCTGTCTAAAGTCATTCTGGCTAAAGCTTGTAACTTTTATGTCTAATTCATTAAAGGAGGAATTTTTAATCTTTTATTTTGTGGTATGAGTGAGCCTGGCCACAAGAACAGATCAGGAGTGTGAATAGACCTCTATTAATCTGGCCGGTCATAAGCATGGATTTATCTTGGTAGATATCAGAAGCCTCCAATAGTTTGAGGAAGGTAAACGCTGTAGTTTTCCTGCCCTACAGCCTTGCAACCATGTGTTATAACTTCATACTGAAGTCTTCCACTCAGGCAAACAATTGTCAGCAAGCAGCCAGAAACCAACCACTGTTCTTCAAGCTCTTGTGGTTAGTGAGGTCCCAGTCTCTGTCCTGCAGTCTCTGCCTTTCATTGTGTCAGACCATCTGGTAGCGAGTTCTCTGTGTGAAAGGTTCTCTGGAGGCAGATTCCAAGTTATCCCAACAGCAGGATTCAGCTAATCCTCACATTGGGAGAAGGTGACAGAATCCTTCCTGCAGCTCTGGGATTCAGGGCTGAACTGGAGGCCAAGGACAGCACCTAGAAAGGTGTCAAGTTGCTGGGCTGGCTAGGTTCCTGTACCTAATCCACTGCAATTGAATATCGCTTAGTTCATTCATGAAATGTTATTTCTTTATTTTTTAAGTGTATTTATGTATGCATGTATGCATGCATGTATGTATGTATGTATGTATGTATGTATTTATTGAGAGAGAGAGAGAGAGAAAGGAGGGACAGAGAGAAAAGGAAAAAGAGAGAATCCCATGTAGGCTCCTCACTGTCAGCATGGAGCCCGATGCAGAGCTCACACTTATGAACCGTGAGATCATAACCTGAGCTGAAACCAAGAGTTGAGTGTTTAACTGGCTGAGCCACCCAGGAGACCCCATGAAATATTGTTTCTGATATCCTTATGCAGATAAGTAAAGTCTATAGTACCGACCTAGATAAAGATAGTTCAAGTGTTTGTGGTTCAAATGCTAGATAACCATCATGGGTTATTTAAGACTTGAGCCACTTAAATATTAGCCAATTTTCAGTCTATGTTTCTGCCTATCATCTATCTATCCTCATTTATCTATCCTCTATCATTATCAACATCATAATCATCATGATCATCAAATCTATCCATCTATCTATAACTCATACTGTGTAGACTAATTTATAGATAATATAATATCGGGATTCATGAGATATTAAATCACCATGAAGCTTCTACTTCCTTCCTGTTTTCATTGTTTATCCTCCCTCCTTCCCTTCTTCCTTCCCTTTTCCTCTTCCTCCCTCTCTCCTTTTTTTCCTTCCTTCCATCTTTCCCTCTTTTCTTTCTCCAAATCTCTGTCTCTTTCAACAAGTGTTTATTGAATGCATTCTCAGAGAGTCAGAAGACCTGGTTTGGAAACCAACCATTACCACTTTATTAGTAGTAGGGTGACCATTGATCCTGATTTGCCAGGGGTTGAGAGGTTCTCCAGGACCTGAAGCGTCCTATATGAAAGTGGGAAGAGTCCCAAGCAAACTGGCATGGATGCTTACCCTACTTGTAATCCTGAATTATTCAACATCTAAAGCTCAGGTCTCTTACCTTTAAAACAGGATGTGGTAATACCTATCTAATAATGTTGTGGTGAGAAACTAGTAAGAGTTTATATGAAGTGTGTGAAACATGATGTCACAAAGTAGAGGACACTTCGTTTCCTTGGCATCAGCTTTCTCCCCAAGGAAAAGACCTGCTGGTTGGATGAATAATTTGATGGGGATTTAAAGTAGAGATAAAATGACCTGGATACATGTGTGAGGGGAAATAGATGGCACATGACCTGTTCCCTACGGGGGATCGGGTGGGGTGGCAGCCTGACTTTGTCTTGCTGTGTGGACTTCATGCTCAGGGTCTGGATAAGAGGATAATTTCTGGAGGTTCTGTGCATGAAGATGGTCGTGTCATGAGAACCAAAATGTCTAGTGTGGAAATGGATGAAACCTTATATGATGTGTGATGTGTTTTTCCATCTTCCTCTGAAATTCTTCCTAAAGAACATACATCATGCCTGCATGTGTTTGTGGTTACATCTTATTTTGGTGGTGATGGAGGATGCAGCGGAGCATCAAGAAAGGCACAAGACAAGATGAGAGGCCGCCTCCTGAAGGATAATGATAGTGCCTACCTCATAGGTCTGTTGTGGATGACATAGCCTTTTGTGTGTGTGACACGCTGTCTAGAGAAAACTCACAAAACAGTGCCTGGTACATTTTAAATACTCTGTAAATGTTATTTTTTTGTTTCATTATTATTATTTAATTATTTATTATTATTATTATTAGATAACCTGCTCTCAATAAACACTAATTTCATTTTTCCTTCTCTTGGGGCTTGCTCCCACTCTCTGAACATCCCCTTTTTTTAATTAGCTCTTAGTGTTGGATTAAAATCTAGATGTTGTTTTCGCAGGAGCCTCAAAAATCCTGGGTAATGTAACCCTTGTCTGTGTTGGAGATACTGCCTCTCCTTGGCTTGGCAGGGTCCTGACAAAGTCTCTCTCTCTCATGGGAGCCAAGCTGATTATTTTCAGAGGCCTCATTTTCACTTTTTCAGAATTCCCCAGGCTTGGTCTCAGACATGGTTGAATCTCATATATTTTTATAACTGCTCGGTTCTTTTTTCTAAATTGGAAGAGAGGAAGTAAAAATAAATTTGGTAAAGACATTCCAGCCGACATGCAGAGCACGAAAAATAAGTAATTTTTGGTAGTTATTGGTGTCCTGGATGGAAGCTAAGTCTTTTGACCTCCAAGATCTCATAGGTCAAGCATCCACATTCAAAGCCTCATGAATAATTGAAGTAATTATGGAGATAGTTCTGTTAGAAATCCCGCTTGATTTATTCAGCTTCTGGTTGTCTCACTTCTGGGTTATTCATTCAGAACTGCTTCTAGATAAAAATGACAGCTTCAATTACCCAAACCCCAGATCTGTATATTGATGCCTATAAATTTGAGTAATTTAAAGGGTGGCTCTTTCAGTCAAACCCAGAATATATTGTGATCACACAAGAATCTCAAATGTTTTTATATCCTACCCCAAACTCCCCTTGTATAATGGCTAAGTTATCACTAGACAATTCCAGAATGTTACCATTAAAAGCTTAAATGATGGTGAGTGAATCATACCCAGTCAACAATGCAAGGTCAAGCTAGACTTTACATGGAACCTATATGAGCCTTGGTAGAAAGGACTTCCAGAGAAAGGAGGCACAAACACTATTTGGAAAAAAATAAACTTTTCTAGAAAAGAAATCTATCTAAACAATGATAGTTACTGGATACTCTTTTTTTTTTTTTTTTTTTAAGCTTTGTAGTACTATAGCTAAAGGATTCTTGCATAGAATTGGATGAGGTTAACCATCCATTCATGTTTTCAATGTTTAACGTAGATGAAGTATTTTAGAGGCATAACAATGCTCTTTAAATATTAAACCTAATTCATCAGTCAGAATAGTTTCCTCTGCTGTGTTGAAAATCAACCTGGCCATTCATGCATGCCTAAAGTCAGAATTTCTGACATCCCAGAGAAATATGGAAACACAGAAGGATCTGTTAACTGCTTCCTTATGCTTGTATATGACAATAACAGAAATAAGCATTTTTATACTTTTAGTTATATAAAATTATATGAAGAATGGGCCTCATCTTCTTCATGTTTAGAAAAGTATCTATACTCAAATAAAATATCTGTTATTCTCAACCACTTTCTTTTTTTTTTTTTTTTTTTTTTTTTTTTTT
>NW_024081225.1:1250709-1268742 GCF_003009895.1 Hyaena hyaena | reverse complement strand
GTTTCGGACTCTCTCCTTTTCCCCTCTCACTCCCCGTAGAGGGTAGAGGGGGATCGCCTCCCACCCTGGAGTCTCCGATCCCGGCCCGATTTTATCTTCCCCGGTTCGCACTCACATTAGAAGTCTCTCTCAGTGGATTCTGCATCCTTTTTCTCCCAATCTCTCAGGTTTTGTAAGGTTTCCAATGGCTTCAGATCTTTTCTGTGTGAGGTATGGGCGCGAGTGCAAGTACGGAGCTCCTTACTTCTCCGCCATCTTGCCCCCTCCTCCAGGAGCATATTTTTCCTTTGAGAGCTACTCAGTGGCCTCAGGAGGAGCCAGGGAAAACACCTAAACACCGTAACTAATGCTTAACTGAGAGCTCAGTCACATTTATTCAGTGATCTTTATCCGTCCCTTAGGGAAACTTTGACATTGTTGAAAATCATTGCAAGGAAATAATGCCCCAGAAAGGCCATCATTCAAATGGCTTCTGCATCTTACAAATATGATAAATAGAGGAGAAGGACACCTTAACTTGATGCTCCAAATCAGAGACTAAAGGAATGACACTAATTTTTGTCTTACACAGAAAGGCTGCATTTCAACCTTAGGCCAACATAGAGGGAGGGAGATGAAGGCCCAGACAGAGAAGGTCTGTACTCTGAGGACTATTCCCATGATATTATCTGAAGGCATCAAAAGCAGCTGCTTATATAGAATGAGAAAGCAGGATTACAGTTAAAAGATTGAAGTTCTTTGTATGGCTATATTATTGTGTGATTTCTAGAAGTTACTTAATATCTAGGCTCCAGTTTGCCAAGCAGAGTGAATTGGGGGTGATAGCACCTTTCCTTTTGAATTCACCCTATTGCTATGAAAATAAAGTAATGGGGATAAAACCCATGATGAAGTTAAAACTTCTGCAGAAATGTAATCTCACTACCCAAAGAGGTGATCTGAAGAAGGTTTTATAGGAATCAGTGATGAATCTTTCTTTCTCAAGGTAGTATTTGCCATCTGTACATGCGTAATTTTTGTAGGTCTCTTTCCTATAACATTATAAGCAATCAGTACAGAATTTAAAAAGAACTGTGTCTCAAATAAGTCAGTTAGCCACTCTCAGGAAAAAGAACAGCTGTGAGTCTACACAGACTTGAAGGAATCCCAATTTCATGTAAGAAATTCAGCACATACATGCTTCATTCCTAAAGACATTTCAAGAGGGGGACTGCACACCTCAAAGTCCCCAGCTATTATATCTTCAGATCCCATCTCAAGCTGCTCCCCCAACTAACCTTTCTGCCCTATGTGTGCCTGTTCACTTTTTTTGTTTTTACATAGAAAAGGATAATGTATTGGTTTTTGCCAGTAGAAGAGGTGAGAGTGGAATCTTTTTTTTTTTTTTTTTTAGATAAAATTGAGTCTCCTGGGCCAAGTATCTTGATTTTTAAAACTGTCAGTTTTTGCTCCCCTGCCAATCCCACCTCCCATCTTCTGCCAATAAATTTTTATAAGAATGATAAATTCATGGAAGATACACTTGATGAGCCCTCTACCAAAATGACAAATAAGTTTTTAGCACAGGAAATTGTTTTGCAATGCACTCTTGTGTGTATATAGTCTTTTGCTAGGTAACATTTTAAGAATAGATCAGAAACCAAGGGTCATTTCAAAGACTATTCTGTAAGAATTGTGGAATCATTATATTATACTCCCGAAACTAATATAATGCTGTATGTTAACTATATCGAAATTCATAATTTAAAAAACAAGAAAACAGAGACTCTTCTATGGAAAGCATCATTGATATCCTCTGAGATAGCTTTACCTATTCTTTAGAGAAACTGCTTCCAACTAAATGAAAAACAATATAAACTTTAATTATAATCTACTTGCAAGTAGAAAAAGAACATAATTTCTTAAGAGTTAACCATAACATTTTTTTCTTTGACAAAAAGTTGCATTGACCTATATTCTTGTCTTCCCTTTGAGATCAGGACATTCTCCTGCTCAAAACCCTGCAATACTCTCAATGGCTTGTACAATAAAGTTGGAACTGTCAGATAGTCAAAGAACTTCTTGATTAGTCTTAGCTATTTCACTGGTCTTAAACTTCCTATTCCCTCATCCTTCCTCCCACAGTACACTACACTAAATTACTCCTTATTTCATTAAAATAGTCTACCTCAGAATACAAGTACAGATTTACTCACATAGTTTTACCTAATACGTTTTCCATTCTTACTAAAATCCTCCCATTACTCAAAACTCAGCTGGATGTCATCTCCATGAAACCTATCCCAGCTTCTTTTGTTGAAATTTAATCTCCCTTTCCTCTTTCCTTGCATGATTTTGTATATTTCTTTGATGTTACTTCTTTTTTTTTTCTTTTTAGATAATTCCATATATGATGGTCCAACCCAATAGATTGTATGGTCCTTAGAGCAAGAGACCCTGATTTGTTCATCTCTCTCTCACTGACACAGCCTAGAAGATCCTTGAGTATTTATATATAAAAATTGCCAGAGGGAGACCTTTTCATAAATAAAGAATGAGTTTAAGAGAGAAATTTACAAGAGTGGTAAATCTGGTACAATCTGGTGACCCATATAACATTTTGCTGTGTCTTGTCCATTCGCACTCCCTCTTTCTGGAAGATATAGTAGTAAAGTTAGAAACCCTGGAAAGCACAGATAGCCAGAAGAGTATATGTGGCCATTAACTCACACAGTAATGTCATTTCTAGTTAGGTTCATGAATGCATCTGTCCCATGTAGTTACTGGCCACATAAAGTTCTTTGAAATCCAAGCTACCTTAAGAAGGCTTCATTTTTTTTAGTTTAAATACTGAAGAAGAAAAAACACTGTCATTTATGGGAAAATGTTAACAGATGACTGAAATAAAACACAACGTTCATTTTGTCATGCATGATCTATCATGTGGAGCCATGATTTTGCCTTACAGCCTGTTAAGACAAGCCGTCTAGAAGTACATTTTATCTAACCGCAAGTTCTGTGTGTCTAAAAAATACTGAGGTTCAGTGCTCTGGGCTATCAACACAGGGGCTCTAGCCATTGCCTAAAAGGATGGTTGAAATGTATTGAAGAAAAAGTTCCAACAGGCCAGATAAGTTTTCTGTCTTTGTTTCTCTTGAAATCTTTTCAAGTGATATTTTCTTTGCCTGGAAGTGTCCCCTATACTTTTATTTTTAAAATTCATTTAAATATTTATTTAAATATGAACATTTTAAGTATTTAATATTTATATTAATCCTATCTGTATATCTCGTTTTGAGTATTTTGACTATGACTCATCGGTTTATGTTACATATAATCTACTTATTGTGTGTATTTACACAGCTTTAAAAGACAGTGCATTTGGGGCAACTGGGTGGCCCAGTTGGTTGATCTGGCTCATGATTTTGTCTTTGGTAATGATCTTATGATTCATTGGATTGAGCTGCACATCAGGTCTCACTGACAGTGAGGAGCCTGCTTGTGACTCTCTCTCTCCCTCTCTCTCTCTTTCTCTCTCTATCCTCCACTCTCATATACTCCCTCTCTCTCTCAAAATTAATAAGTGAACTTTTTTTTTAAAAAAGTACACTATTAGATGAAAGTTTTATGCCTATTTTATTTCAAGGAGGTGATAAGAGAAACCAATATATAAAGGACATAATAGACACTCTGATAATACGCTATTTTACAAGTAGAAAATAAAGTTATCAATAGCCAAGTATAATTACCAACATAATCTAAGAAATTGGTAAGAAAACATTCAAAAGGGAGAAAATATATAGGGTCTGAATTAATTCCCTTGCTTAGGATGTAACATGTGATGAATCTTGGTCTCCAAGTGCCTCATTATAACCTTTGAACTTCCTAATGAGCAAACTTCTATAAATCCATGAAGGCTTCACAATGATTTCTAAATTTCTTGGGCACCAGTCATGAAAGTTCAAATCCAAAACTTTATTGCCTAACACCTCAACATGCTCATATATATATGCCTTCACACTGCAGTCATGATGATGTGGTAGTTTCATTCCATGGCTGGGAAAGTATCTGACAGAAGCACACAAAAAGAAGATAAGGTGCCTAACCAAAAAAGAAAAAAAAAAAAGGTATTTCTATACACAGCGTCCTTACTCTAATTTAGCTATAAAAAAAAAAAAAAGAAACGTCTTATAATTATTAAATTGTGCTTCTGGGACTATTTTGAAATCTCTATATTTTTCTCACGTCTGTCTGGATAACATGGAGTCACTGTTTATAAAATCCAAGTACACATTTGATAGTTTCACAAGAATGTTGCTGAAGTTCACCACTTATTTTATATTCATCCAAATGCTGTATCCTGCACTTCCAACTTCAAGTTCATTAACTTCCACACAGATGTGTATCTACTTGATATATGACTGATCCTAGTTATCTAACCTAAGGGTTTGATCTGTTGCTAAAGTGTGCCGAACTCCATGGAGGAGGGCACTTGTGGGGATGAGCACTGGGTGTTATATGGAAACCAACTTGACAATAAACTATTTGTAAAAATAAATAAATAAACATTAAAAATAAAAGTGTGCCCAACTCAAAGAGATATTTACAGGTTGGATCCTGGCCAGCTAGGAACATTCATCCTTAAACACACCAACTCACTGAGACAGAAATGCTCAAAGAATCCATGCCACACGATGAAAAAACAAGTTAAATCAATACAAAAGTTGGTGATATATCATCTTGAAAATACTGTATACTTTGACCTCGCATAATACTTCTCTAAGCTGAATCTCCTAGTCCATTGAAGATTGTGCATCTATGCTCATTAGTGTAAAGAAGAAATGCCTTTAGGAGACAAAGTTCCATTCTGTAGTTATCAAAAAAAAAAGTGTTGACATTTCTTTACATAAAGATACCTAATGTTATAAAACCCTTTACTTGTTTTCAAATCACTGTGATATAAATGATTTGCCAAACATCCACTGAGAGTAGAATAAGGACAGGGTATTTTCATATGCATGTAAAGAAACACAGTGGAGATAGCATATTTCTATGAGGGGTAGAGTTAGGATTTACTCAGAGACTTTTGAGTTTAATTTTTTCATGTAATGATACTTTTGTTCAGTATGATCCTTTCTCCGTATAATTTTCCTGATTTTCTCTTAGACCATTTGTTAAGTAAGCCTTTGATATATACCTAGTATGTGTAAGGCATACCTTTTCCCCAAATTATGGGCACTATGCATACATGTATCGGTGTGCATAGGGAGTGGCTTTCCAACTGTTTTGAGTGTCTTTCTCTCTGTTCTAGACCTCAGAATGGAAATGGTTACTGTCCAATCCCTTTGTTCTTTCTGTTAACAATTCCTAATAGTTTCCTTACACATTTTATTATGATTTCCTCTTTGCAGTATTCTTAGATCCACTCATTTACAATATACTGACTTTCCCTAACACATAGTCTATGAACTACTGGTATTCTGTGAAATGTTAATGTTTCATAATTTTTTTAAACAGAATTTTGTGTAGAGATCAGCTTGGAAAGCTTGCATTTATAACATTAAAGAGAATTCTTGATTTGGGACTACTTTGGAACATGTAATATATTAACGTGCTTTGCCTCAAGAGGCAGGTCATGTATGTTTTTCCCAAAATTATTTGATTTAAAAACTCAATTTTTGAGGAGCGTTTAAGGATACCAGATTTCTACAGTGTGTATTTTGGGGAAATCTAATAGTGTCCGACCCACCTATTAGTTTGACAATTCTCACTTTTCCAGAGAACCACTGTTGTTTTACAATATTATGTCTTGAAAACACTTTATGATTTCACTGGATATTAATCAAAACTCAATCTCAGGGCCCTTTGTGGATTTCTTTTCTATCTTCTTTAAACACAAAAAACAAATATATTTAGAAATTATTCCATATTAGTTGAGGGAACTTACCAGAATTTTATTGATGTAATAGCATTTAATGTTGATTAAAAAAACAGTCTGTTAGAATGGCTTAATGTTTAGGGAATGGATTTTGGAGTCTGACAGACCTGACTTTGACTTTCACATCCAGTCCTTAATAGATAATGTGATTTTTATAAGTCTCAGTTTTTTATCTGCAAAATAGGGATAGTGATATCTCCTTCATTGCTTTTTTAATAAACATTAAGAAAAACTATGTATAACTGTATAGTCTAGTGCCTGCCACAGAGTTAGCAAATGTGGTTGAAAAAAGTTTGTTTTTTATGAGTTTGTTTTCTGTTCTACATTTGCATTAAAAATTTTTTCTTTCCTTTGGTCCAGCAATTTTATTTCTTAGATGCCACCCCAGCTTGGATACAGAATATCTTGTGTATCTTTGCAGCAGTTATAATAGAGCCCTTTATTAGGCTTGTATACTAGTGTGCCAGCTACAGTGATGTTTGCTGCTGATGGGTCACACCCATACTTTTTTTTTTTTTTTTTTTTTTTTACATTTGTCTTTGGCTGACAGAGCCATTTTGACATGCCTGAGAAGTAATTCATGCCACCTGCCCCCAAAGCAGGCAATGGATAACGCTTTAATGACGTGCGAGTTAAGAGTCAATCCCCTCCACTCTGGTGGAGCAATCTCAGTGCTAAAATTTACACTCCAAAGCTCCCCCTTGGAATAAGCTCAGGATAGACTTCTCTTGCAGCCACAACTTTGCCTACCTTCTCTCCTGCCCTATTCTGCTTTTCTTACTCCCCTGTAAGATTCTCCTGAGAACAGCACTCATATAAGGCTCTGCCTTCATTCAAAGAGATTGTGGGGAGCCAGGATAGTTCAGTCAGTGAGGCATGTGACTTGGGCTCAGGTCATAATTTGTCAGTGTAAGGGTTTGAGCCCCATGTCAGGCTCTGTGCTGACAGCTCAGAGCCTGGAGCCTGCTTCAGATTCTGTGTCTCCCTCTCTCTGCCCCTCCCCTGCTCACGCTGGGACTTTCTCTAATGCTCAAATGAATAGTGTTAAAACAAATTTTTTTTAAAGTTCCTGAAATTGTGTCTCCTCTTCTCTAACTGATTATCATAATCCATTTTGTTAAAAACAAGTAATTATTTAGTAGCATACTATACCCAAGACTTCATGGTAGGTTTTAGGATCCCTGAAATTCAGAAAATTTCATTTCTATGCTGAGAAACATGTGATTTTAAGATCATGAGAATCTCCTTCCCCATTTTACTGTCAATACAATACTGTACTTCTCTCTTGTTCATTAAAATCTTCTGGTATGTAAAAAATAAATTCTTGTTTCCAAATTACTCTAAAATTAAGTAATATGCACACAGTGAGGTTTTCCTCACACAGGTCAATTCCTGAATGAGTCTGGCACAACCTACTTTTTATGGGGTTATCTCAGAGAATCTTATTCATTATAATGGCTGCCAAATTACTTTTAAAATTAGTGGCCTCTTAAAAGTTAAAATAAAAAATTCTTTATCTCCTACCAACAAAACAGATCAACCTTATCAGATATGTAGGGTTTCTTAAGGTCTTGTGAAATAATTTTCCAGGTAGGATATTCAAACACTAAAGTCTAGTGAATCTTTTATAAATGTGCTTTGCCTCCAATATGTTGAATATTGCCAGAAAAATTAGGTTCTATTGCTTTCCCTCAAAGCATTTCCATATCTTCTGCAACCTCCCTTCATTTTAAATTTTTTAATGTTTATTTTTGAGAGAGAGAGAGAGCAAGAGCGCGCGAACGCGAGCTGGGGAAGGGCAGAGAGAGGAGGGGTAGAGAGAGAGAAAGAGAGAGAGAGAGAGAGAGAGAGAGGGAGAGGGAGAGAATGAATTTGAAGCAGGTTCCAGGCTCTGAGCTGTCAGTACAGAGCCCAACATAGAGCTTGAACTTGTGAACCATGAGATCATGATCTGGGCCAAAGTCAGATGCTTAATGATCAAGCCACCCAGGCACCCCTGCACCCTCCCTTTAGAGCTGCATCCTCAAAATCCTTATTTTGTTACTTTCATATGGCCCATCATACAGAACTCTTATGACTCATCAAAAACAGCCTTTGAGGCTTTGCAACCCTTTTTTTTACCTTTCCTAAAGAAGGCCTGATGGTTTAAAAAAATACACTGAGAGAACATAAATGTTTCACATTTTAAAAAATGTTTATTTTGAGGGAGAGAGAGAGAGAGAGAGAGCGCGAGAGCACAAGCAGGGGAGGGGTGGAGAGAAGGAAAGAGAATTCTCATGCTGTCAGCGCAGAACCTGATGTGGTACTCAGTCTCATGAACCATTAGATATAGCATCAGCTGAAACCAAGAGTTGGATGCTTAACCGACTGAGCCACCAGGTGGCTCAAATGATTCATTTTTGCTTGCTGTGTTACCCTCACTCCAGAGAGTTTCTTACCAAAGCAGCCATGAATGAATGAATGAATGAATAGATAAATCCATAGATAAAACAAAAAGAAAGATACATCAAGAAATGAGACAAGTTGTATTCTTTCTTGGTGGATCACTTAGCCATTTGTGTTTTTGGTGGGATACTCAGTGATAGCAAGAACAATGCTTCACATTCATGTAAGATACTAGCTTTCATTCCATCTCAGCAGTTCTGTTATATCTACATCAAATACAATTTTTCATCATTGAAGAACAGGTACATCAAAGCAGTTGTCTAAACCCACATAGCTAGTAAATCAAGGAAGAATCTCTGTGTAACGCATGTCTTTGGGCTCTTGGTCTAGTGCTTTTTATAGGACACTAGCACTACTTGTGGTATTAGTTTTCCTGCATATGAGCTTACATAATTCTTTGTGCCTCTTTTTTAAAAAAAATTTTAACTATTTATTTTGAAGGAGAGAGAGAGAGCATGACTGGGGGAAGGGCAGAGAGAGAGGGAGCCACAGAATCTGAAGTGGGCTCCAGGCTCTGAGCTGTCAGCACAGAGCCTGATGCGGGGCTCCAACTCATGAGCCATGAAATAATGACCTGAGCCGAAGTCGGACCCTTAACTGACTGAGCCACCCAGATGCCCCTTTTTATGCCTCTTATTCTAATACTCTTTCTTATCGGTATATGGTTACGTAGTATGGTTACCCTTTCTCCTGCTAAAGTGTGTGCTCCTTAATTTCTCAGAACAAGGGCTGCATCTTATCAATTTCTTTTTAAAAAATCTTCCTTACTTCATAAGGTAGAACTTGATAGTTGTTTGTAGAAAAATTTGAATAAATGAATCCCAGGGGACTTGGACTGCATTCATTTATCTCAGAACAAATCCCAGTGAAAGCTTAGCAGTGGAGTTCAATGTGGTTTGACTAGCTTCCTTGTCTGATACAGAAACCTGAAACCTTAAACCAGACTACCTCTTGTTTTGACATAGTCTCTCACTCCTTCAACATGTTTATTCCAATTAGCTGATAAACTCACAGAGGTCAAGTTTGGAGCATAGTTCCACTGTTCATTGGAAATGTTGACAGTAAGTTCTTAGTGAATGCTTCTTCCTGATGGTGGTGGCGATACAGAGTTTATCATTTACATGTACGTTCTTGCACGATGAGGTGTTTCCTTACTACAAAACTTGTAGTGATTTTAGGGACTAGAGTCTGTGCTTCCTTTCTGGCATTAATCACTGTGATGACTAGACACTGGGCTGTGACAGTGGCTTGCAGGCAGAAATTAGCATGAGAACAGTCCTTTTGTGAACATGCAGAGAGGTCAATAAGTACATGATTATAAATTAGCTTGGTGGACTAGTGTGGTCATTAGCTGGGTCGAGTGTTCCTATTTCATATAATTGTTTGCTGCACCTGAATTAATTTGAGTGTTTAAATCCTGCATATTAATTCTGTGCTGCAGGATGTAAAGCTTTGGACTAATCCCTTTAATACTCTTTAGTATAAACACCTTTATCAAGCAACAGCTTTATAATTAGTTCTACTTACAGGCTGGATATAATTTACTAGTTTTACAGCTCATAAGTTACTGCATCTTTTTAATCATAGTAATTATGCTTTAGAATATAAGCATAAACGGACTTTTCTAGTTTGTTCCAAGAATGAAACCAAGGCAGTCAAAATCAGGAGATTAATAAAATCCAATATATGGATGCACTTTGTATTTTTATGGCAGCTCAAGATCACTCATCCTTGGAATTTAATCACCAGATTAAGGTAGGCTATTGAGCTGAGAAGGTGATTTTTTTCTTTAAAAGGAAGTACAATTCTCTATATATTACATATTTCTTTTGTTGGGTGTGAAAAATGCTGACGTGATTTAATTTTATTGCAGCAGCGAGCACTCTGACAATATCCCTCTCCTGTACTAAACCTAGTAAGTAAATAATGGTTTAGCTACTAAGGGTGTGCTGATCCATTTTTCTTTTTATCTGTTTTTTCCCTGAGGATTTTAAAGTACAAATCATTCCTGGCATAAAGAACATTTGTATGGTCAGGCTACACAGTTTAGAGGACAATACTTTAAATTAAATCTTAAATAGGCATTTAAATTAATTTATTAAGACATTTATATAAATTAAAGGAAAATTAATGATTTAAAACTCATTGAAATGTACAAATATTATAAAAGATGTAACATTGTTACTAAAATTTCAATGAATATACATTGTTGGTTAATCCATTTAAAAATATATAATTACTAATGCCCATTCTGGTACAAGTTGAATACATAGGTACCTTTTTTTGAGAAATCTTTGTGAAATAGGCTAATCTTTTGGCTTTCAAACATAAAATCTGAAACATGAAATAATACATGTGTATATATAGGTATCAATATTTATTTCATGATAAAATATATTTGTATACATGTATATACATGTGTGCATGTATACACACATACACACATGTAAATGTAAATGTGCTTTGTTATAGTGAAATGTAGACAGTCATTAAATATTTTGGTCACTGTAACAAAAAGTGTTGATTATCCTGTGGTTAATTTGGTGATAATGAATTGTATTGATTATAAAATTGGTCAAAATAATTGATAAGTTGTAGGACAGGCCAGAGGTTACATATAGAAACATGGTTACTCTCAGAGTGCTCATATTGATCAAATAAACTATCTCTTGCTCAGCATAGTAATATTGTTCTTACTAGAGTATAATTAATTTGTATTATGAACATTTGGTTTGCTAAATAATTATACTGTGTAATTCAGAACTCTTTCAGTGGGATCCAAATATTTGAGGACATTTTCAGAAATGTAGGTGCACTTTTGAGGATAGGGAATAGATTGGAATATCACTGTCTAGGGTAAACAGCCTGGTCAGAGACAAGCTGATGCTAACTGGAATCCTACACACTGCAGAAGGAAGAAGTGATATGTAAGAATGGAGATATATCCAGTTCATCAAAGGAACATCAGACGAACAATTCCTAGCTAGGTGTTTGGGTTTCTAAGGAATCTTGAAGTCATCTATGAAAATCTTAAACCTGTAACAGGTCGAGCAAGCCCTTAAACCAGCTTTCCAACCCTGGAGGTATCAGATACAATTGTTATCCAGTGGGATAAGTAGGGAGGTAGAAAGTGGAAGACACCATGGCCCCTTGCCTTGCATTTTCACCTTAGTGGCAGGCCATAATTGAGGGAGGGTGAGAAATCCCATCTTTGAATGAAGACTGAAAAGTTCTGATCCTATGGAACATAAAGTGAAATATATGCAGTACTTCTCAAAGTGAGGCCTTCAGATTCCTGGGAGTGCCTGAGAGACCCTTCCAGGGGATGTAAAATATCAAAGCTTTTTAAAATAAAAATAGCAGGACATCATTCGTCTTTCTATGTTGAGATTTGCACTAATGTTACAAAAGCAGTGGCCATGAGATTGCTCCTTCATCAGCCTGAATCAAGGCAGCATTGCCATACTGCTGTCTGGGTAGTCATTGTATTCTCCACCATCACACATTGACAGCTAATGCAAAAAAAAAAAAAAAAAAGATAAAAGTCATCTTTCCTTTCACTGCATTGTGGCTAATGCATTTCTTACAGCCAGATTTAACATTTATTTTCTCTTGTCTTTAAATACTTCCTTTGTCTCTTCCCTACTACTCAGGCTGTCTCTCCATGCAAACATTTCATGCTGTAACTCCCTCTACTCCTCTGACCTCCCGCTTACCTCAAGTTGTCCTCTACATCTTGTTGATAGATTTTACCAAGTATTGACCTCACTGTCTGGGATTATGTCTGTGATGCTGGGCCGCTGTTTGCTCCTTTCACATTAACCTGAGCAGTGTCCACTTGCTTCTGGATGCTGTTTTTTTTATTTCAAATATGACAACTAATATTTTGATAAGATTAGAGGTTGCAAAATATTTTTACTGATTCTCTCTCTCTGGCTACACTCCCGATGCCCCCTTCTCATTATATGAAAGGCTCCCTGTTTCCTGAAAGAATTCTTAGGGCAACAAGTGCCTAAATTACATTTCATGGATTTTGAGACATTATGGATAAAAGAATGGTACGCAGAATAAAAGTGCTCCTGGGCCTAATATATTTTTTGCTTGACAGACAACATCCACGGGTTCAAAATGATGAATCATCTAAAATTATATTATTAGTGAAACCCTGGTGCTTAACCCAGCAAAAAGAAGCAGCAGTGAGGTTCTCTTAGCTGAGTACAGGGAATTGAAGGGCATCTTGTGATGTGTGGCTTACAGTAGGTGCTCGAGTAATGCTTCAGTAAGGTTGGTAAGCAAATCTCATACATGCCTGCAAATCTACACACAATCACCATACCCACTGTATGGGTGACATTTATCTCTTCCCACCAAAAACGTAGATCTCAGATTCCCAATTGGTATATCATTCCCATTTTAATACAAAATCATAAGTCTATAAATAGTTTTGTATTTAATTGATTGAAACAGAATGCTCAAACTAGAGAAATATAACATGAATTTATTGTGGGTTTTAGTACTATCTAAGGCCAGAAGAAAAGTAAGGGAAGCTTCTTACTGTACCCCTTGGTTTTAATTCACAAACTTTATCCTTTTATACATTTTATAAATTTATATTTTTTGAATGTTACACTTTTCTGTTATTGTCTCTTTTTGTTCCCAATTATGTATGAACTATGAATGGAAAATGAAGTAAAAGGGACAAACTCCTAAAATTCTACTTTTATCTCTTTTGATTTTCTTATTGGCAAAGCATTATCTAGTCAAGAAAGACATCCTCCAGCAGCCTTTTGGGTGGTGTTCTTTGTTATAGGAAATCTTTTATTTCATTCCAGCAAAGAAATGAACCAATTTGATATGATCCTTTTATCCCAGAGAAAGGGCACAACTTCTTTATTTTCAAGGTTGTGCATTTTTTTTCAACTGTAAAACATACTCCACTATTGAAGCCATAATTATATGCACTTGTCAATCAATCTTAACCTACTACACTATGGTTATGGCATTTTATCTAAAAAGAGAAGGATTAAAGGCTTTGCCTGAAATGAAAGGTACACACAGTCAGGGAAGTATAATGCATGTCATTAGCTATCTGGGAAGAGAGAAATGGACAGAGACAGATTACCAATATTTGATTTCTCACAGGCACTAAAGAAGTATTTAAGGCTACCTACAAAATAATGTAAGGGAATTTGACACTTTGATTCCTATTTTGTTCTCTTGGCAATTATTTAAAAGAGCTCCTCCATCCAGCAGCTACATAAATCAAATTTGAAATGGATAACATTTTAAAGTGAGATTAGAAAAGGGGGGAAAATCCCGTTTTAACTTAAGTGCCACAACTTCAGAAGAGGATTTTAAATGTTATTTTCTTCAAGCACATTTTATTTTGGGGTATGGCTTTTCTGGAGGCTGGTATATCTGGAATTATTTTAAAATACATTGGCAGCCCTTCGGGTCTCTGAGCAGCACCATGACAGTTGGGAAAGAAAAGCAACTTATGACTAGATCGCAGAAAGGAAGCCAAACCAAAGGTATAAATTTATTTTCTCAGAAATATTAGTATGATGACAATTACCCACTATATTCAACTTAAAAAAGATATTGGGAAGACACTAGTCACAAGAACTCAAGAAGCAAAATTATATCTGATGACTGCAAGATTGTTTCTGAAGTAAGCCTTGCTGATCTATAGAACAATGAAATTGCATTTAGAAAATGGAAAAGAATTGTAAAAATGTTCTTAGTAAAAAACTTGTGTAACTGGTATTAAATGAATTTTGTTATTGATAGAAGGTATTCCACATGGAAAAAAATTCAAGACCATATTTGAAGTTTCTGTTGTCAAAACAGATGGCTATTTGGTTTGGTGTGTGTGTGTGTGTGTTGTGTGTTTTAACTGAAGTATAATTAATGTACAGTGTTATACACTGTCAGGTGTACATTGTATTGATTCAACAATTCTGTAAGTTACTTGATGTTTATTAAGTTAAGCGTGGTCTTAATCCCTTTTATCTAAATTGCTAGTCCTTTAACCCCTTATAAATACTTGTTTGTTCTCCGTATTTAAGAGTTTGTCTCGTTTTTTTTTCTTTCTTTGCTCATTTGTTTTGTTTCTGAAATTCTCTGTATAAGTGAAATCATATATTATTTGTTTTTCTTGACTGACTTATTTTGCTTGGCATAATACCTTCTACATTCATCTTTGTTGTCACAAATGGGAAGATTTCATTCTTTTTTAATGGCTGAGTAATATTCTATTGTATGTATATACAACTTTATTCATTCATCTATTGATGGATACTTGGGTTGCTTCCATAATTTGGCTATTGTAAATAATACTGCAGTGAACAGAGGGATGAATATATCTTTTCAATTTAGTGTTTTAGTTTTCTTTTAGGTGTCTTCAGTTTTCTTTGGATCCAGTATCACTGGATCATATGGTTATTCTCTTTTTAATTTTTGAGGAACCTCCACCTTATACCTGTCAGAATGGCTAAAAAAAAAAAAAAAGAAACCCCACAAGATATAGCAGTGTTGGTGAGGATGTAGAGAAAAAGGAATCCTCTCTGGGTTTTTAATCAAAACTTTAACATCCCAATCAAGCTTGTGCTGAGCTTAAAGAAGCCTGGCAAATCCAGAAAAAAAATGAAGTAAAGTTAAGGAACTCATGACCTAAGAAAGCAGCAAATCACTCTCAGAATTAAGTAGTCAATAAGATGATGCCCACAGGCATTGGGGATGACATGCTATGGGCTGCTAATCCGTCCTCTTCATGACACATTGGTTAGAAAAGTAAGCTGTAAAATGGTAAAACTTGAGGCTCTTCATGCTGAAGGTAATAGTTTTAGGTAACTTTTGTGGATAAGACAGATAATGATCTCGATTGTGATGGATATGAATCCTAGAATGTATTTAAAACTTACAACTTTTAAATGATGAAAAATAAAACTTATCAGCAAAAATGATATAATAATCAGTGTGCTGGGTCTTATATAATTAAGAAGGTACAGGGGAAAGTCTGTGGATGGTAAATTTCCATTAAAGTGTACTCATTAAAAATTGTAGTAGGAATGAGTACCTCAGTACCAACCTACCTTTTTTTTAGTCCCTTTGTTTTGTTTTGTTTTTAATTTACCCTGTGAAGAAGGATATAGTTTGGGTACAGGTGAAGACTTTTCTTTTCTTTAAGTGGACCCAATATAATTTATCCTCCCTTTGTTCTTGCAGGGGAAGAAAAATAATTTTACTTCTACTCTTCTGAGTTCTTGGCTAAGAATCCTTAATAAACAGATTAACAAGAGAAAAACACATGGAAGTTTAGCAGCATGTGAAACTCGTATATACAAGGGACGTCAGTAACTTGCACAGGGGGCTTTAGAAATTAGCATTAAATACCATCTTATTAAGGGCAAGATAAGGGAGAGTGAGAGCCTGTCAGGTGAGGGTAAATGATTTTTAGGAAAGGGGAATGGGCCCCTGGGAGAATAAAATAGAGGCATGATCATTTGCAACAAAGTTGGGGTGTGGTGTGGGCTTCTAGTCTCCTCTTTGTGAGAAGAGTCAAACCTCCCTGGTTGAAGAACCTACCAGGAAAGTCATTTATGATGGGTATCTTCCTTTTGGATGATTTATCTTCCAAACATAAGAGGATAAAGGGAGTTCAAAGAAAGCTTCTCCCTGCATTTGCTGTTTTTCAAATGCCTACATCTCAAAATAATCAATATTTTGGGGTGACATATTCTACCTCTCAACCTTCTGTAAAATTGTTAATGCTGGTGCCCTTTAAATTCCATATATTTTTGAATATGGACCACTCATACCCCAAGACACTTCGCTGAACCCTAAATGAATCTGTGATTCTTTATGCTACTGTAAACTAGGGTTGGTCTAATTCCAAACTCTAGTGATGCATCTTCATATTTTGAGTTGAATTTCCTTCTTTTGGCCAATTTATAGTACTCTAAATCTTTAAAATGTAAAGCCATATACCATGTCAACAAGCATAGAGTTTGCACACCGATACATTTGCCAAGATATGGCCCAGAGATGCCTTGTTTTGTTTGGGTTGTGCAATACTGGCCCGTGTCATTTTGCTTACTTTAAAAAAAAAAAATCACTTGTCAAAATCAACACTCAAAATCAAGAGATTTCATATAAAAACTGAGATTTATGTAACATTAAAATATACAAATATCTTCCTATCCTTCTGTGCTTTATTTTTCTACATAGTATGTATTATCATCTATACATTTTACATACTTGTTTCTTCTCTCTCCCTTCCCACTGAAATGGATATAATTCGTCTTTCTGCAATTCAAGATGATTTGTTTGTCTGTTTGCTGTTGAGAGGGTGACCAAAAGATTGCATCGAAGTGTCATAGGTAATAGGGAAGACTTCTTAATTTACTCTCTTGTTCTTGAAATTCATTTAAGGGCAAAGTCCCTCATTCTCTTCTTAGAAATAAGCCTGGTATTAATTTACTGATTCATATTGAAAATGGGGTAGAAAGGATCCTATTGCTCTTCATAATTTCTAAAATGTCTTGGAAGAACATATCTTTGTTCTTCAGATACATTACATTTCTGTCTCCTACAGGATGTGGAATGCCGCATCAACTTCACCTCAGTAATGGATGTGGTTTGTGTTCACTGGAGGAAGCATAGTGAGAATTTTATGCTTTAGATGCAGTTTTCTGATTGCTGCTTCCTACTTCATAACCCCACATGCTTCATAAAATTGATGATAAAAAGAAAGCATTTTAGCTCTTCTAGTAGATGTATTTTATTCAACAAATATTTACGGACTACTCCAGGGGATAGTATTCAGCAATATATTGCCAGTTCACATAGATCAGAGTTGCGTTTTCAAATTGTTTATGTTTTAGTCTTGTTGCTATGACACAGTCTTAATATTATAAAATTAACATGCTACTTTAAAAGTATTGTATGAATAGGTTGGCATGGGATTAGGATATGCATTAATTGTTGGTTCATTGTAGTTTTGCAAGCACTTCACAAATATCAATACAGGAAATAAGATTTGGAAAGTTATTTTTTCAACTTGTATGAATTCCAATATCACCCCACATTTGTGCTTGCTTTCAGAATATTTGATGATCACTTTACACCATGCTTATTTTACTCTTTTATATAGCACTCAGAAATAAGAGACAATAGTGGAAAGAATGCTATTATTAATTGGAACTAGAGAATTTGACTTTGTATTTTAGTTGGTCTTAATGTTTTTTTTAAGTATTTAAAATTTTTTTTCATGTTTATTTATTTGGAGAGAGAGAGAGATATCATAAGCAAGGAGGGCTAGAGAGAGAGGAGGAGAGAGAATCCACAGCAGACTCCATGCTGTCAGTACAGATCCTGACTTGGGGCTCAGTCTCAAGAACCGTGAGATTATGACCTGAGCCGAAATCAAGAGTTGGACCCTTAACCTGCTGAGCCACTTGGGTGCTCCAGCTTAGAAACTGTAATAAAAAACTAACAACCCAAAATCTTGAGTTAGGTGTTAGGTCAGTCATTCTCTGTGAGCCTCCATTTCCTAAATGAAAGTAAAAGGGGTACTTTTTTATTATTTAAATACAGGTAGAATTTACATAAAATAAAGTTACTAATTTCAATTAAATTATTTGATAAGTTTTCACAAATATATATATATA